>NW_008794452.1:536492-608723 GCF_000699145.1 Aptenodytes forsteri
GGCGGCCGCAGCGGAGCCGAAGAAAGAGCCGCCCTCGTTCCCCGCGCAGCGACGGGGCCGTGGGGGAGCGGCGCTCACCGTGGTGTCCCGCCGCTCCGCCTGCTGGGTGCCCCTGCCCGTCCCCAGCGCCAGCCCCACCGCCCTTGGCGAGGGCCTGGCTCCAAGGCACGATAAAAGCCCCCTACCACCATCCCTTGCTCCTTTTATTCGCATGCCCACGCTGAAGCCCGGAAGGCAGGAGCAGGACCGCAGCTCCTTCAGGCATACCGCAGCGGCTTCGAACCTGCTCGGGTACCAAAGGCAGCGTAACCGCTGCAGGACGGGGCTGGGCGCTGGCTCCCCGCCAGCATCGTTGCCCAAAGGCCGCAAACTTGCACTGCAAACAGCATACATACAGCACTACCACCCCAGCCTGCTAGCTCAGGTAAGAGACAAGTCACTTTCGGATCAGCGTGGCCCCTGCCTTTAGAGGCGGTCTCATTAGAGCCCTAGCCCAGATCCATGTGCATGGCACGTACAGCGCTGTTAGACGTGACAAGGTAGCTGTGAACTCACAAAAGTTCAGCCGCCTGCAACGTTCACCCTCCAGACTGCAAAATCTGTTGCAGAAGCTGACTGAATACTCAGCAAGTATCAGGCTCTACCCATGGCTGTGTGTTCAGTGTGACAGCTCTGCTGCTATCTCTACCCAATTAGGTCACCTCGGGTACCCACACAAGCTGCAGGTAGAAATACAAACATTACCAGAGTTGAGTGAAATTCTGAGAGCTGAAATATTCCTAGAGCTGAAATTCTGAACCAATCTTAGACACAGCCTGTGCAGTTCCTACAGGTATGGCATAACTCCCCTTTCAGACCTGCAGTCCAGATTTACTCCTCCATGCAGTATTTACAAAGGTTCATGAACTTCAAGTATCTTTTAAAGTGCCTAGATCCACCTCACAGTGTTCGAGCAAATACTAAAATGAATACTTGCTACTGGAAGGACTGCTAGAAGAATGATACAAACTCAAGACTCACTTTTAAGACATCTCTGAAGCGAGAAGGCCTCAGCTGACATACGGTTCAATTTTGGGTATCTCATGTCAGAAAGGGCAGCCAACTGAAAAGAAAAGAAAAAAAGAGAACAGGAACTATCAGAGCTCTAGAAAACTGGTCCAGGGAGGAGAACTGAAATAAATGGCATTTAACCTAGAGAGAAGGCAGAGGGGAAAGATAATAACATTCTTCAAGAACTATAAGGAGTTATTGCAAAGAGAAAGGAATGAATAGTTAGTTGTCTAATGTGTATGCAGAAAAGAGGTAAGTGAGCTTAAACTCCATCAAAAGATATTGCTTTAGATATTAGGAAAAGCAAGGCGAGCTTGGTATACCAACAGGGATTTCTCTGGAAGAGCGTAGCATTTTGGGAACACAAATGCACTGGGTTGCCGAAACAAGAAATGACTGAAGACAGCTGCCAAGACAGTAAACAGCCCCTGTTTACTTTGATCATTTCTTAGGCTCCAGGACACAGGCTGAAATCGGAAGGCTAACTGAAATCTTTCCATAGCCACACAAGAGATGGCTGGAAAATAACAATTCTGAAACAACCGTTCAAGATGTGCCGTTTCCTACACTTCAATACAAAACTAATAAATACGATAAAAACCTTTTTACATACAAGTGCATATAAAGCTGCAGTTCCCATTACACTGCTTGATATAAGCGTTTTGCTTTTTGAATTCTACAGAAGCTTAAAAAGCAATGTTGTGGGCTAAAATTAAGCACAGGACGTTTCACTCTAGCAAAACTGGCTATGAGCATCTGAAAAAACAGTGAAGAAGAATATTCGTGTATTCACAAGTAGTCATTAGACTACTGCGTACAACAAGCTTGGAGTTCATACTGGTTTATCTATACAGGAACATTCAGAAGCGTTAAGGCATATCAGTTACAGCATACACTGAGATACACTGGATCTTTATGCAGAAGAAGCAGTCCTAGTCAGATGCAAACTGGCTTTAGATCACAGGCAGCTTTGGACCTGAATGAGAAACCCCACTTGAGAATTAAAATGCACTTTAAATGAATACATATTGATCCTAATTGCTTTCCTTTAACTTCTCTGGATGCCCTCCTGATGACAAGTCCTCCACTTTTAATTAACTCCGCTTTTCATATGAACATGCCAGTCAAGCGCATACCATAGTTTTGATAGGGCAACCTTGCTGGTGAAAGACAAACCTGTGAAAACAAGCCACAGAAACAAAAGGCTAGAGGAAAGAGTCCCTCCTCCATGTCTCCTTTGTCCCTGGTTTCATAACAAGCAACGCAGCTCCCTCCAACTCTAAGTTTCTGCTCACTCAGCCTACAGTATTTTGGCAACTGCCATTTGGCTTAGATTTCAAATCACTCATTAATCTTCCCATTTCTTCACTTCAGAAACCCTTCCTACAGGGCCTTTAAAGGCAAGTGAATTATAATAACGGTGCCATAGCCACACCTTTCATAACCATGGTTTTGTCCCACACATCACCAGAAGAATTCTTAAACCTTCACTTTAAAATAGAAAATGAAGGGAAACTTTGAATAATGCCTACAAAACCCTCCCTCCCCCAGCCTCTGGGGTTTAAGAATCCAAAGGATAAAGGTACTTACATAGCATGGCCAGGCATGAGAGCAGCACCCAGTTAAAAAGTAACCTTATTTTTGATGAGCCACAGTTGCAGGATGTGCAATTCATGCAATATTGGCGTACAGATGATCTAGAAACGTTCTCTACTCTGCAGACTGTGCAGCAGCAGCAGCTCCTGGGGGTACAGAGAGGAAATTTAGAGGGTATTCATACGGCCATGCTGGAATGGGTTCCTTCCCAGCAAGGAATGCATCTGGTGTGCTGAACACCCCAAAACTGACCAAAAAGGAATTATCATCCTGGGTAAAAGGAGGGGCAGGGGGAATGTTTGGGGGTTTTTTGGTTTTGGGGTTTGGTTTGGTTGGGGGTTTTTTTTTTTTTGTTTGTTTGTTAAAAAAAAAACCCAGAAGCTACATAATCTGCAATGGAGGAATATCTCAAAACATAAAACAATTCTAAATATTTGATCAACTATTGTCCTGTAACCTGTGGTCCAGATTAAGAAGCATCCTTTTGTACATTTGCAGTTTTTACACAATCTGCGTAGGAGGAGAGACTCTGGAATGATAGGGCCAAGCTAATATGTCCAAAGTGCCTTCCTAGGTGTTTTGTTAACTTGCTTGTGGAAAATGTCCATTAATGATTGAAGGGGAAAAAAGGTGAGGAAAGCAATCAGTAGTTTGACTAGAGTTTAATTTTAAGCAGATGTATTAAATATCTGTGCACTTACAGAGTCTAAAGGACACTCATTTGTCTTCAGCAGCCTTAAAAGGCAATACTTCAGTAGTTATAATTTAACCCTTCATGTGAGAGGCAGAAAGAGGAAGGCTTGTCAAGTGCTGTTTGACCACATTAAGCAGGGTCATTATACCTTCTCTCAGATTTGTGTGAAAGGGAATAAGATGGCTTAAGCTGCAAAGAATACAGATTTCCCCTGAGATGCCAATAAAGTACTACCCCCCCCCGGTGTCGTCAGGGCTATGCTGACAGGGAACTTAGCCTAGGTTATTTGGGGAGATGCAGATCTAGTGGCAGTACCATCTCCCCCCACCCAGTCTGTCACTGCCAACACGCAATGCAATGCGCCCACAGCACCGTCTTCTGAAGAGGTCCCATAACACGGGCAAGAGCTGAAGTAGGTGTTCAGATGAACTGTATCACCAGCCTAACCACAGTCTAACAAACTGTTCAGCTGTGTACTTCCAAATGCTGATTTGTAAATTAGTTTTCTATGTTAGTCTTCAAATCTATATGTAAGTGCAAAATAAACATCACGTGCAAACCTTCTGCAAAACTCGTAACAAAAGTAACGTAGCAGTCATTTAGGCTGAAAAATTATAATCTGTAATCTCTTTTTTTACTTTTACACGACTGAAAGGTTTTCTTTATTCTTACACTACCCATATACCTAATGAGGACATGGAAAGATTATAGGAAAAAGTTACCTAAGAAAAGTAATTTTATCTTGCTGCTCACTTAAATACTCTTGCTATGCAACGCAATCAACTAATGTAGTTGCAAGGAATGTTTTTTTGAAGATTTCAGAAGTAAACTTGCTCAGTAAAAGTTTGTTGTAACAAACTAGGGAACTATGACAATTTTTACATAATGTAATCTTCTGAATCTGCCACATATATTTGCATTCTCTAAATTGCTAATGGAATTATTTGGGTTCATTAAATGATGTTTTATGTATCAGAACATTAAGGAAAATCACAATAATTTAAGGCTATTTTAAAAATCACATATACTTCAACTAAAATACAATAGCACACATGAAATGACAAATAAGTGCTGGCAGCATGAAGCACATTTGATAGGAGTGTAAAATGGAAATAAAATTAGTGCTGCATCTCCAAGCAAAGAAATATATCAGTTCCGTTTTTCTAGAGCATCCACTTTCAGGGAATATAAAGAAGTACATTTTTATTATGGCATACATCTCTCATGACCTCTAGGTTTGCCATAAATTCACCAAGATCAATGCCAGTACAGACCACAAGTGCTATTTTTACTGAGATATGAATTTTCTATTGTTCAACCCCATCTTCCCATGTGGCACTGATCTCGTTAAGTGTCCCTCGCAGTAAAGCTAAAACCCAGTTAAGATGGTGCATATTATACTAGAATAGCTCAGAATGCACTCATTGTTTTAGGGAAAGGATTCAATTTTCTTTACAGATTGGAAGAAAATTCCTTACAGAAGAAAGGCGAGGGTCAGAGCTATCTCATATAGGAACAAATCTTGTATATACAAGTATGTATGGTTACATTGGAGAACCAGATGTCATGGAAATACCGGCCTATTAAAAAAAATTGCAATACATAAATAATCAAATCACTTTTTCAGAAAATAACTTAACAAAGTATCTTTCCCCTTTCTAGATGTTGCACCTCTTTCTGAGCTATTGTATACAGGGCACAAAGTGTTTGCTTAACTACAGGGAGGCAAACTGGTTTATGCTACCTCTGCTTTTTTGTTTTTAATCAGGAATATCAGATCTCTTTTCTAAGTTTTATTTTGTATTAGCTTCATGCCTTAAAAGGCTAGCATAACAATCTTTATTAAAGAATATGATGCAAATTGGTTAAACACATTTTTACTTTCAGCAGTGGATGGACAGAAAATAGAGAAGAGCTGGATCCTTAGTATTGGTGAAAAGCAGTGTGAACAAAGCAAGTACCAGAATGTCCCCTCTAGTCCCATGCTACAAACTCCTGGGTGATGGCCACAGTAATCAGAGCTGTGGCAGAGGGCATGATGAGGTGGCAAAAATGCATTAAAGAATGTCCTTTAAGAAAATAATGACTCATTTGTTACACAGATCTATCTCCAGCTTCTGCCTGTTGACCATATGACATGGAGAGGGCTGTTACCAACCATATCACACGCCTGCTGATTTCCCAGTGGGACTCCGATTGTGCAATACTGTGTCAGTCCGATGCTCTAGAAATCCTCCGTTACCCTCCGGTGGATAGCTTTTAGTCTTTGTAAAGACTACGTAAAATAGCCTTTGCAAACACGGGCCAAGTAGACTACTTCAGCTTCAGAGCAAAAAGATAACAAAAATACTTGCCTTTGGTATGCTGAGATTGTTGAGGTAGCCACCAGGTAGAGCATAAATACTGGAGACGGTTCCTCAAAAGTGGTGTTTGCTTATTCCCCGCTGACAATTCATCTACTTCTTAGCAGTAGAGAATACTGAAGTTTAATGGCACACATTTATCAGGGCAGGAAGTAGCATAATGCATTCCTGTGAGACTGCAGAGCACAGGCATACACTTTTCATCTTGCTTGAGTATTAAGTTCATTTAATAGAGTTGAGTTAGCTTTTCCCTCACTTACTTAACTACATTAAAATACTGAAGAAGGCATTTATTTTCTGTCAATGAAATGGAGAGGCTAATAGTAGCAGTATGAAACAGCCAGCGACCTAAGTTCATCTCAGTTCAATCTCATTTCAATGCAAATGTTGTCAATTTTTTTCTGTATAATGCAGTTCTGCCAGTTAAGATGCAGCCTTATTTCCAGTACTGCCCTTAGCCTAGTCTTGGGTCTTCACAGGCTGAGACCACGATTCCAAATTACACTGCATTTTTGTAGTTATGCTTATGCATTGATCTGTTGGCGATACAGCACATACTAAAGCACTTCACAATTTATCTCCAAATGTCTGTAAAGTGTCCCAAAAAGCCTATGTATTTTAATTTTGTACTGCCAAGACAAACTCATTTAGTGGAGGGACAAAAGGGAAAGGAAGATTCCACAATGGAAGAGGTTTATTTTAAGCCTATGTTAAGCTGCCACCAGGGCTTGTCTAAATATAGCTTTGTCCACTGTAAACACCCTTGGTCTGCATTTAGTGCAGACACACACAGAGTTACTCAGCAATGGCAAGCAGGCTTTAGATTCACACCCAGGCCCACGATAACTCTCAATCATAATTGATTCCTGAAGAAATAGTTTGTAAGTGGGTTTTTGCATCCAAAGAGAAACATTAACCAATAAAAGCTTACCTCCTCCTGTTGGCATCACGCCTTTGTCATCCAAGTTTTGGGAAGCTCTGTAAACGCTCTCAAGATGAGAGGCAAGCTCACCAAGGGGCTGCAGCTTTCAGGCCCAGCTCTTCAACTCACCCTGGTTTGCCAAGGACAGGCAAGCAGGGGCTGTGCAGACACATTCCATGAGCTTCTGCAGCAGCTCACACGTGACAAGGCAGGAGGAAACAGCCTGTGTTGGGCAGGTGTGGGTCATTGTTCTGCCATTCAGAAATCCTGGCATCCATACCATGGTTTCCTGCTAACTCCTGTCCTCCACTTGTTAATGCTTGCTCTGCCTCCAAATCATCAATCCTTGTATTCTGCAGTGTAAATACTGCGCTATACTGAAGCCATCTATCTCAAGTACTGCTAATCTCACCGTATCTGCAAAGAGCTTGGACAATTTACCATCAATAAATTAGCTTAAAATGTACTTGCTCTGACAACTACAATGTAAACATATCCAGTGTGTTTTACCACTGCAATGTGATACTCTCTCCAAGTTTAAGTGAGTGAATCATCCCCCCAGTAACTGTGAAGAGAATTGGAAACCATCGCCTGTTTACTGATCATTTCAGCTTCCTTACCAAAAAAGTACAAATATGAAAAAGTATGTCTTCACTGAAACAGCTTGGGGACTCCTCTGTAACTTCTCTGTAAATCAGACATAAATGTGTAACTGTACCTCTGTTAAACTCGATTTGGCTTTTGGGCTTTGCTACTTAAAGAGTATATGGCAAAGATTCCCACATGAAAGGATCAGGACGCTGTATTTCAGTAGGCTAGCAGCCCAAGATCTGCCAGTACCGTGCTCTTGTGCTGACCCAGAGTCAGAGTTGTGCAGGGTCAGCATTTGGGAAGGTTCCAAATCTCAGTGTAATAGCTGAACCTAGAGGGGCTTTCATCTCTGAGGTACGTCATGTACCAACTAAATTATGTAACAAGATCTATCTTTGAAACCTTTGCAATCTACTTTGAGATGGAGTATTCCAACTTGTCCAGTAATCATTACAGCAAGTAGTGGAACAACTAGAAAAATTAGAAAACCAAATGGTCAGTAGAATATATGCATGTTACATACTCATCCCTGTCCTGAAAGCAGGCCGAGGAAGGTTTCTTCTTCTCAGTGCTGCAAATGACACTTCCAATGCAATATATCCACATGGCAAGTCCTGTCCAAAGCCCTATAGTACTTCTCTATCATTTTGTGAGCATCAGGATTTTGTTTACTTTCCGTTGCCATTATCTGTGGCTTTTTCCCACTTGAGGAAGACTCCAGACACCTGTCACAAATAACGCACCTTACACAACGTGGCCAGGCTGGGGCATCTTAACAGTCTTATGAAGCACCTGCTGCCCACTACAAATCAGGCATCAGACGCTTACTGTTAACAGCAGCTAGAATCACGTGGGAGTGCCATAATAATTCAGATGATCAGCTCTCCGTAACTGCTGTCAATGTTCAGAAACATTCATTCACTTTTGAACAAGGCAGAAAAAGTTTCTTTATAGCACCTGAGTTTTGGACAGTTGGTGTTATCCTTATTTCACAAGGGATGCTTGTAAGACTTACTGGTACAACAGGCCAAAAAGATACATATGAATGAGGCACAAGAGAACACCCCCTTCTAAGGACATAAAGTGCAGAGTGCATCTATTGAGTGTCGGTTTCCTTTAACCTACAGAATTTCTGGGCTCAGAAACAGTGGATGAAACAGTCTGTGCATCATGCATACAAGCAAGGCATCAAATGGCAAATTGTTTACCAGTGCGTTTCAGACTAGGCAATCCCACCTTGACAGTGAGATCAGGAGAGAGAGGCTAAACCACCAGCTCACTGACCTCAATCTTAGAAAACCCAGTGCTATTACATACATAAATAGAGCTCCACGGGATTGATTTAGATGGCACTCAGACAATATCACTGGAGAACACTGAAGTGAAGTACACTCTAGTAGGCATAAATGGGTCTACCTTGGAAATCCTTTAGCATGTTCACGTCCAGTCTAAATTCATTTGGAGAGCTTCTGGCTAGAGATTGCTTTGATCCTCTTGCCCCTTAAAATAGCTATCAAAACCTGAAAAGCTTTTCCCTGAACAGTTAGAAATTAGACCACATAGAATCATAGAATCATAGAATCATTGAGGTTGGAAAAGACCTCTAAGATCATCAAGTCCAACCATCGACCCAACACCACCACCCACTAAACCATGTCCCTAAGTGCCTCATCTACACGTCTTTTAAATACCTCCAGGGATGGGGACTCCACCACTTCCCTGGGCAGCCTGTTCCAATGTTTAACCACTCTTTCAGTAAAGACATTTTTCCTTACATCCAATCTAAACCTCCCCTGGTGCAACTTGAGGCCATTTCCTCTTGTCCTATCGCTAGTTACTTGGGAGAAGTACATCTGTACATCTGACATCTAAGATAGAGTGAAGCCTCCACCTGGAATTCACAAGGCTTTGGAGAAGCGTGGTCGTGTCCCCCCCCCAAGGCAAACTCATGTATTAAAGACAAAGAACAACCACTTTCAGCAGGAATCTAGAATGCTTCCTGAAAGAAGGAAGCAGTCCTACCTTGAATGGTGGTATTGCACAAGTCAGACTCATGACTACGACATGAGACTGACGGCCAAGCCAAGGTTCTGCAGTGGCGTGCAATTTAGGTAAGGGTAGGCTGGGCTTGGAGTGAGCTCTTCAGATTCTTCTCTACTGTTAGGGATGAGTCTTGCCTCAAAGAAAGGCTATTTCTCCATTGATTCATGTGGCTTACTTTTAGGTAATGAGAAGTCCCTCAGAACAGGCATAATACCTGCAAGGATATTAAAAGGATTTGAGAGTCAGACAAAGAAAAAAGTGTTCATTTGACAAAAAAATAAGCTATTCTTATTTGGCTAGACTTATTTTTGTATTTTGGAAATAGTTGAAACATCGGAGAAAGTTTGTTTTAAATATCTCTACACAGGCTTGGAATTTATTCCAACACACAAAGCATTCCTATACAGTTAATAGGTGTGTGAACTGACACATGAATTTCCTCTTCCATTTTCCTCCTCATTGCTGTTTTCCCCCACCTCCATATAGTCATTAAAAGAAGTCTCTATAATTTGCCCAAGAGGCCAATTGGCACAGACTTCGTATACAACTAGACAGCATCTTAAATACAGGGCCAGAGTCTTCATAGAAATGCCATGGCTTCAACTTGCAGAAATATATTTTTTTAAAATACTATTTTATAGATCCACCACTAAGGAGAATAATCTTAGAGTAGATTCACCCTAGTTAAAAAAGTTGAGGTAAAACAGGTAAAAAGAGATGACAGGTAAAAAGAGATGAATTTTAAATTTGAATAGGTCAACAGTGAACTAAAGCTGCATTTGCAGAAAGTAATTATTTTCCTTGAAGGGAAGTTTTCTGCTTTAGGGTAGGCTGACAAACCACCTTAAGTTTCTCCAGTCCAGGGATGGAAAACATCCTTAATGGCTTCCGTTAACCTATCTTTGAAGTCGTGCAGTAATTATGTAACTGCTCTGGAAACAAAAGAGGCACAGCCAGGAACCCTGCCTCTGAGCAGGGCACTTGGGAGGGGAAAACAAACAAAAAAGTCTTTGCTGAATCTTTGCTCTTTGCTGAGACTTCCCCTCACCTCAGCCTTAGGCCAACTTGGATGGGAAAGCTGTAGCAAGTGTCAGGCTTTTGTCGTCTGCTCTATTTTTTGGGATTTGTCGTGGAGGAAGAAAGTGAAGCCTGAGCATCATGTGGGCAACTTTAATATCAGGGCATAAATGCCGAGAGAACAGTAACCTGGCTCCTTTTGCCCCTGCAGGAATAACGTTGCTGTGCCTTTCATTGAACTCTGAGATCTGAGGCTTGGAGGAAGCGTTCGGTTTAGAAACCACTGTAACGTTTTCAGGAAGGTGTAGAAGATGTCAAAGCTAATTTCGAAGCCCACCCATCCATTTGGAATTTGCAACCGAACTCCGTTCTCGTTTCTGTTTGTGTAAGTCCAAAATAACCTCACTTTAGTTATTTCATCAGTGTGAACAAGAACAACAGCTGACCCACAATATCTAGGTAAGTGCCAACTTCAGCCCTCAACAAATCCAAGTATTTTGGGGAACTGGTCAAAGGTTCATTGATGTTTGCTTAATTACATCTCAAAAGTTTCCTTGCATTAATACCTTTTAAATAAGATCAGGTGGCAATTCATAACTGCAAGTGGCAGTGCTGTGAAAAAAGCAAACCATTATAAACTCTTCTTTCCAGAACAGTTTTAAAAACAGGAATTTGGAAGATAGGAAATAACTGAAAAGCATGTGAGAATATGGAAGTTCTACTGTCAGCAGCAGATGAGACTACTATAGCATGACAGCTAAGCTTGGCAGGTTCATCATCATGTGTAAATTACAGGACATTTGTATCATTAAAGAAAAAACTCTAAAATATAGCTTTGCAGTGGTAAAGGAAAGCTGGCCCAGCAATTATAGGAGATTACTAAAATGCAGTATGGACCAAAGAGCAAGATTTGCAAGAGAAGCAAGTAGCAGGCAAATAAACCTGGCAGCATGTTAACCAAAAAAAAGAAACCAAACCCAAAACCAACACACAACCCCCCCCCCCCCAAACCTTCCTGAAATTAAGGCAAGAGGTTTAAATATATTTTCATTACACCACACACACAAAAAAATACCAGGCTACATTTCTGGCTGCTTGTGCCAGTATAAACCATTCAAGATGTGAATTTTGTAGCCTGAAAGACTATCTCAGTCACAAGCAGTTATAACAGTGTATAGTTTATTCAACATTTAATGGCTTGACCTAGTAAATCTTTGGCAAATCTTGATCAAATTTTATTGCTATCATGAGGTATCCTGACTCTGATCAATTAAACATTAGGACTCTTTAGGAAAGAAACTAGCTTAATTTTATAGTTTTCCTCAAAGAGGTAACCCAGAAAAATGGAGACACCTTCTTACATTTTACAGAAACCTGAAACTCAGAAAAAGTTTCAGAATCAGAATATTCCAAATATTTCAAAAGAACAGAGTTCTGTAAAGACTGAGTAAAGTTACGTTAAACCACGACAAGGTATTTGGAGAAAAACAAGCTATTTAACTCTAGCAAAAGTACCGAAATCTGGTCCATTTCATTTTAGAAAACAAGCTGGATCTCCCCCTCACTCAGTTATTAGGCAATGCAAAGGTGCAAAGGCAAGTACTCTGTTCACATTGTACCCTCTTTGCCCTTGTTATTCCCCTGACACATCCAAAGTGTCTTCATGTATTGCTCATAATGATTTGTTTCATTATTCAAATCAACATTCTGTAAAATGGAGGGTGGTTAAGTTAAGCTGTTAAACACCAGAACAGAAACAAAGTCTGTCTTTCCTTGCCTGACAGTCCTGCCCTGGAAATAGTGATCTATGTTGAACGTTAAAAGTTCAAAGTGTAAAAACCCTTCGGGGGTTCTTGCTCTCAGTAGTCGTGGGAAGTGGTGTTCACAGAAGCTGATTATTTCCTTCATGTTTTTTCCTTCCATTTTCCTTCCATATGTCTCTCCTCTCAGACCCTTTGCAGACAAAGATAGGAACAAGCCTGAACCAGTTTAACTCTGAAATGAGAACCTATCGCGAGCAGTCTCCACGCTGGTCTCCAGCTTGCATGCTGGCAGTGCTAAAAATGTGCTATAGTATTCAGTCCAAAATGGGTTTGTTTTTGTCTTTTTCTTACAGATCAGGCAGATGGATTGAACTAAGATAGCTGGTAAAACTGGCAGGACATTAATGATATTTCTAACAATGTTTGCACATGCACGGAGATTTCCCTAGTAACATCTCCCTAGAAAAAAAAAAATCATTATGCTCCAGACAAACTTAGCAGGGTTACTGCTGTCAAGAAACCATGTTTTCCCAAGAATTTAGGTAAGATTTGGGCTGAAATTACAGTTAACATGAATTTTAGTGCAAAGGGCCATCATTTCAGTTAGGTGGATTCCTAAAATATACCATAAAATAGAAGTCCAAGCTTCATCATGCAATCTTGACTCACACAAATTGTTCTTGCAATACATCATCCCTTAAATCAGGGAGACTGCTGGAACAAGGGCACAGCATTCCCGGAGCATCTTGGGGAAGCTCTTGGGGTGCTTCAGCTAAAAAGATAGGTTCCTTTCTTAACTCAGATATTAATTTCAGTTACACAGAGTCAATACAGATACACTTAATAGCAGGAGATACTTCAGTCTACACAGAATTTTTTTAAAGAAACAATGACTTTTCACAATATGAAACAGTTAACTTTAAAACCCTTAATTATCTTCAGGAACTAACAGCATTAAAATCATCCTTAATTAAAACACTCAAGACAACAGCAAGACTAATCCTAGTGTTCCTTAATAGCATGAGGAATGCAGTAAGTTTTAACAGGTTTAATTTCTTAGTACGTTGTCATGGCTAGCACTTGTTCTGGAAAGAAAACCCAGGAAAATAAATTTAAATAAAACTTATGACAGTTACAGTTCACTAAATCTGCTGCAAAAATCTCTGTGTAGGAAAAGTGAATAGATGATTTTACATTTATACAGAAGTATGTCCTGACAAGCAAAAGCAACAGAAGAGTGTATTAAGTTTAAAAGCCTTAATCATTTTAATCACCCATCCACAGAAACTCATTTCTAGCTACGGTTTCTGTGAAAATTAAGATTTTGCCGATACGTAACACTGCAGCTGTGGATTTGATCATATTTAGGAACTTCAATTTCTCTACTGCCAAGGCTGTGCTATATGTTTTACTCACATTGGGGCCTAGATAATTGATAGATTAGTGTAGATCTAGATCTACAAGACATGCAACAGCAGGAGAGTAACCCCAAAACTCACTGCCAATCTTTTCTTCCCCCATTTGCTCAAGTATACACCCATACATAAATTATAACCTATTTCAGGTAAAGAAGGGTGCTTCATTGCTGAGGGTCCCTTTCCCTACTGGTAAGTACTTCTACACTTCTCCGTCTGGCACTGCCCTCTACTCTCCTGTCTGCTCCTAGCTTTCCAGCAAGTAAGTCTCTCCAAAGTTCATCCAGCTCTCGGTTCTCTGATCTAACTGGAGTTTGTTTTGGTACTTTCTGGTGCCAGCACTGCTGCGTAAGAGAAACAAACTCCACTACTGTTATTCAGCTTAGGGCTGTTCACAGCCAGTAGGGAGTTGTTTTTGGAGTCCTAGCTAGGCAGAGAGGAAAGGGCTAGTCAGAAGATATTTGAGTACCTGTCCTATTTTCTCTCTGCCCCTTTATTAGCCTCAAACGCCACTTTTCCCTTTCAACCAGGTCCATCTATTCTCCTCCTGCTCATCATGGCAGCACTACGTTCTAACATCCTCCTTCAGTCACTTATCAGTGTCACACATCTGTATTAGACACATTTTTAGAAACAGGATTGGGTCCAGTGCCATTTTCAAATCAACAGGTGCTCTCTTTGGCCATCATGGCATTTTAGTTTGTTCTTAGATTTTAGGATCATCAGGCAAGACTGTGCTGTGGCAGACAGCTGCAGAGCACAGCACCTCCATGGGTGGGGGTGCTGAGCTGGCCTTTTTTCTGCAAATTCCTGCTGTTTCAGGTTCTGAAGAGACAGAAAGCTGTCAAAAGCTGGAGGGGTGGGGGGCTCCAACCCTTACAGTACCCAACCTGGTGGGCTAACAGCACGCTTGTTTGCAGAGCTGAGAGCTGCAAAGCGACCTCAGCCTGTGCTTCCTGCATGCTCCAGTTTCCGCCTTATTCTGCACTTAGCTACAAGGGTGGAGTACGGCTCTCATACTGCTCTCCCAATGGCCTCCAAAGCTTTGGATCCACCCTATGGGGCACGAGACACCTGAAAGCTCAGAAGGTCCTGAGGACATCAGTCTACCCTGGGGTAACTAAGCATGGTGCAGCTGTCCCAGTGAAGATAGGTATACAGAAAGGGGAATAACAACACCTAGAGGGCAGTTATTAAAAAACAACACCACAGAAGTAACCACCCAACCCTTTTCATATCACAATGACTGCAAAAATTCACATACAAGTGATCCAAAACAATTTGCCTTATTTGGTGATGCAGATTAGCAAATCTGCATATTCCAAAGAAAGTCAGGTACCAACCTCAGCTGAACTGCAAAATTACTTCATATTACTAACCTTCTTTCTTTCCCTTGCTAGAAAATAAGTAAAATTAGATAGCATGTGTTGAAGAACCAGAGAAAAATTAGGATGATTCTTAGGAAACATGAAAAAAGATGCGTCACAGCAGATTTTAAATTCCCATCTCCAGGCAGAAAGATACAAGTACTCATTATTGACCTCTTCTCCATTTATTTTTTGCTGCTGACAGCCAAGATAGCGTTAAGATTCACTATGGAGTTACAACCTGCTTCATTCAGCAATAACTGTCAAAATGCACTCAGATCCAGAACTGCAAGAGCCCAGCTCGCAATACTGCTTTTTCACACTGGATCAAAGGGACCTTCAGTTACAGGAGAAAAGCCAGAGTGTGACTATAGGGACTGAGGAAGAAAGGAGGTAGGAGTGGTATACTTCTGAAGTTCAGCCCCAAAAATACATTCCGCACTGTGACTGGGCAAAATAAAACTCTATGTAATGTATTATAAAGGGGATCTCAAGCTATGAAAGTGCTCTCTATCATACCGTGATCCCTGAACACAGCTGGCTACACCCAGATGTGCTATGATGTAGATGTAATTTCTCCAACTCATCTCTAGTATGGCAAAGAAAAGCATTCATGCTGCGAAGTTTAAATCAGTCCCACTAGACATCAGTATTTCCCTGCTTGTTAGGAAGGATGGAGGTGGTCACACAACAGATACTTAAGACTCCCACAGATGACTGTTCTGGTTTCATTAAATTCACATGCCAGATTTTGTTCAAGCCTCAGAGAAAAAAATATGGGGCAAACTGTACAGCGTTTTCACAAATATAAAGAATTCGGAACTAATCTTGTTCCACGCTGCAAACACAAGCCATATCCAGCTTCCACTTTTTATTCTTCATTGTAAATACTCAAACTCTTGCTCCGTATCACCCAAAGGAAAAAAAGTTTGTCACAGCAGGCATCACCAGTTCACTGGTTAGCATGAAGAGACTTTTCCCCGTGCAGGAGTAGAGAAAAGCCATAGCTGATTTTCACGAAGAGTCCTGAGGGTCAAAAGCAAGGTTCCCATCTCAGTCTCCCCAATACTTGTCTTTAGTGTTTGCTGCATTGAAGTGAACTAATGGTCTTTATACGTACCTTCAGTCTCCCTCTGGGAAATGCAGGACTGACTTCAGCCTCTTCTTGCTTCTGGGCTGAAGGATATACCATATATCTTGAAAGGTATGGAACGGCCTCAAAAGCACGTGAAACAGACTGGTATCCAAGCCAGCATCTTTACATACAGGAAGGATTAGGCTTATTAAATCGCTGGCTTTGCAATGCATCATTCTTTCTCCTGCTCTCAGCAGTTTACCAGAATTTCTAAGTTAACTCCTGCAATGCTGGGAACTTACTTTCCTTTATAAAGGGGTACAAGCACCAGAAGAAATACAAAAGAACCATCTAAAGGGGAGATCACCTGGACAAGGCAACCTGAAATTAAACCAATCACATGCATCATCTTTCCCTTTTCACCTGAAAGTATTCAAGCAACTCATTTCTGTTCAGACAAATGTCAGAGAGAAAACAAACGACATGCATGAAGACAGACAGCATCAACACAGCTCATTCATCCAGTTCAAAGACCCACCGGCTGTGTCAGTGTTGGGCATGGTACTCACAAGGAGACAGGCAGAATCACTGATTGCTCAGCATTGGCAGCAGTGGAGAGAGGAGAATAAAGACATTTTAAGAAATACTGCATGGGTTCTAGGAACAGAGAGTAACATGGATCAGCTAGATTAGCACTCACTGAAGTACTTCCATGGCCTAGTGTCCAAGAACTTGCAGCCATCATAATACAGCAATTTTACTGGTCATACTGTCACCAAATTAAATGGAATAGCATGCTTTATATATCACATGCAGAGGCCTGTGCTGCCTAGAGCAGAGCATGCGGTCACAGAGATATGCCTGAGCGGCAGCTGAACAACAAGACAGACAAGTGGATTCAACCAATGAGTTTAGCAAGACTCAGACACTAAATACAAGATAAGCATAGGTAAGCGCTACTGAAACTTTGAGATCTAAGCCCAGAAACTTGGCAATACAGGCAGATACAGGAAATAATACTTACAAAAGCTACTGAGTATGCCACACAGGTGAGCTCTGTGCTAAGTTGATGAATGAATGCATACAACAAAAAGGTGACAAAACCAGAGATTTCACAAGGGATGACACAACAAAGTATGCACAGAATTTTCACAAATGCATACCATCGTCTTTAGGCATCTAAAGTTTACAATTCAACTATAACACTGCAGTTATAGTACACTATGCCTGCTTTTCTCCTCTGTTTCTATCCAAAGATCATTAATATGATGTCCCAGTATCAAGAAAGCACTCACTACAATTAAAAAAGATATCCATAAATTCAAATTGGTTAACGCTTTAATATTATTAAAGATAATAATTGATTAATGTTTTAATAAGAAAAGATTACAAAACAGTAGAAATCACAGTGGATTCTTAAGACAAATAGCCATTAGGAAATGACTGAATCCATCAATAGTAGAACTACTTAACTGTAATCAGGTTTGATTACAAGAAAATCAAGAAAAGCTAAAGTAGACCACCAGACACGATAACCTTTACTACTACAGAGAAATAGCAAAAGCACTCTTTTCTGAACTACAAAATATATAGCACACCCCTTAATACAAGCAAAGGAAACATTTTTTTCCCCTTCTCCTCCTCTCAAGCTTAATATCAGATTAGAAAAGTAGCTGTATTGCTGTATGCTGCTTTTGACTCAAAACACATGAGTTTTCCTACAAATTTGTACAAATACACATCTCTCTCCCTATGAGCTTAGAAAAACCAGAAAAAAGATGAAACACTGTTCTTCTCCTACCCGCCAATCATCAGAAAGTACCCTCAAGGTAAATAGGCCTACTAAGACCAAAAGATACTGCAGTTCTTGCTGTGGCAAAAAACTCTCACTGAACTTTCACTGGAAGGCAGCGGTAAAAGGTTAAACATGCATGTTGAATTCAGGGGAGAAAGATATTCTGGAATTTTCCCCACAATAATAGCTCAAGAAATATAGCTACATTCTTCCAAGATAGAAGCAAAACTGATGGAGTCAAGTATTAGACTTTGAGTATTCACCGAATCCAAAGCAAGCAACATCTCCTATGCAAACTTTATTATGCAAATAGGATAATCCCCAGATTCCCCACTCAGCCATTTAAATAAAAATACCAGAAATGGCCCAACTAGAATCAGAGGCAGCAAAAATAAAGACAAGCATATATCTTTCTCCGATTCCTAGTTCTCATTTTCTTCCTCTTTTTCCCAGTGATGACAGGCTGACAGATAGAATGAAATATACATCCACCCCATAGTCTTCCATACAAGTAAATACAAAAAAAAAAATCAAGTGTTTATTGGAAGTCTGCATGAAGGCACAGATGAGTTTGATTACAGACACATCGTAACAATTACAAATATATGTAAACACCTTGAGATATACAACAAAGCAATAATACAGCTAATACAGGAATAAAATATAACCTGCTAAAAAAACCTTCTTTGTATCTGAGGTTCTTTCAACAATAAGCTCCAATTCACACCAACACAGTGTAATGCTTTTAAAGTCATCACTTGGATTCATGCTCAACAAATGTGCACTTTGACCATTGTTGTTAACCAGTGGATTTATAAATTTGATCCGAATTTGAACAGGCTTCCTTCACTAGGGCCAGGAAAACATAGGAATAACCAGCTAGACACCCAACCAACCTATAATGAGGCTTTGTAGATTCTCTAAATACACAAGAGCAATCACCAAGGTACTGAATTTAAATACAAGCTTCAGAAAAGCTCAAGGATGCTTGTTCCATTTTTACTTGCATTTGAGGAAATTGCTGTATTTCTGCAGGAAAGGAACAGTCTACAGCTGTCAGGTGATTTTTTTCTTCCTCCACAGGAGGCTTAGATTTCATCTGAAACACCTGCCAAAACAAAAGTCAGCAATCACAAACTAAAGTGCCTTGGACAGCTTAGGTTTTACCACTAGAATAAAACACCTTTGTTTATAGATACAGTATTAATTTATATTGTGAGAAAACCCGCCTTTGCACACAGAAGATGACTTCCAATATTTCTGTGGAAAGGGGAATTGCTATTTTTGTTTTTTAATTAGATACCAATGCCAGGAACTTAAAAGAACTGCAACACAGCACTTTTTGAAAGGAAACCACACAGAAAAAAAATATGTAATTTTAGTACAGGCAATTCCCAGGCCTAGCCAAAGAGTACTCTGAGCAGCAATTTACTACAGGGACATAGAGTTTTCTCAAACTCAACCCTCAACCACCTGTCCTAACTCCCAACTCCTCCTCTACAAAAGCTTTATAACCTCCGGAGCACAGTTCCAGTGAGAAAAGACTCCTATCCAGGTAATACATGCAGAACAAAACCTAGCACAGCTACAACATTTCTCCTGACCCTGTGGTCACATCATCCCAACCTAAAGATGAGGTAGTACTTTTCTTTGGAGCCTAACTAGTTGAATAGGAACAAGTACTATTCTCCCTAATGTAGCAGCTGTCTGTTAATGCAGTGCCAAACTCCATAGTTTCATCTCCTCTTCAGGGCACACTACTAATGCAAAAACAGCAACAGCTGCTAAAAAAAAAAAAACCATGATATGAGTACACACTCCCACCTGAACTATGACTGCATCGTAAAGGCCATGGTCTGGCATATTCAGTGACTTCCTCCGGTCTATGAAGTGGCAATGACTCTTAACCTCTGTTTGTACTGGGACTAGTGGTTATTACCCAAAAGGAACATAATGAAGGACATCCTGAGTACTTATTACAGTGAGATGTAGAATTAAAAAAAAAAAATAAAAAAATTAAGAACTCTAGTCCAAATCCAAAAAGGGCTGGGAGAGGAATTCAGCTCCTCAGGGAACTGAGGAAACCAGATTGTCTCTATGCATACAGACCATTTGGTACTCAGGGGCTTTGTTTTCCCTCTCTTCAAGAGGACAGATCTTGCCCCTCAAGGAGGTTGTTGTAACATATGCATGTATTATAATTTCATAGCTTACACTCATAAACCTTCTGGTTTCTTATGAGATGGCTTGAACTGGAGAAATATGCTCTGCATAGTCCATGCTCTGTAGACTCCCAAGGATCAAAAAGAAATAGACTGCCATGACTGAAACAAAAAGGAAACATCAAAAAGAGTTGAATAGTATTAGAACTCATACTGCTTGTAAGACTAAGTGTTAGGATTAGAAAAAGCACTACAAGACTTAAACAAGGTCCCTAGATGCATCCTCTTAGTAAGCAATAATCAATACTGAGGATGAGAGACTGCGTTCTTTGCTTTACAAAGTATTCAAGGCTCTTTTATTTGTCTCCATGATCAGTTTCCATTTATTTAACAAAATATACGGAGTCTAAATTGTCTCCTGTCAGCAGTGCAACTCACACAGATCCCAAGAAGCTTTCTCGTTTTCATTGCTTCCAAGACTGCATTCTTCATTCAGCTGAAGTGCACAGCGATTCCACCCAGGCAGATGGATTCCTGAACACGAACATTGTAACAAGAAAGGAATCCTGTTCTGTTCAGCTCCAGTACAGCAACTGCCAATGGAAAAGCACTGACGCTTCCTTGAAAAACTCTGACAGTCCTTTCTGCCCTTGGGAATATGCTCTCAGAGGAGTACATGTAATCAAAACAATCTTATCTGGCTGTTAGTTGGAAGACTATCTCCGAACAGTCCCACCTCTTCTTCCAAAGAACTTCTCTGGAACAAATCATGGATAAAATAAATTCTTAATGCTCTACAGAGTATCAGCTGCATTCCAGTGTCCAAGCCAGATCCCTTGAGAGAAAAAGTAAAAAGAAAGCTGCTTGATTGTCAGAGAGGAAAACACTGCTGAGACAGCTAGAAGTTTGGGGGTTTTTTGGGTTTTTTTGTTTTTTAAAAACCTTTAGCTGTAAAGGGGTACACTCACAAAATGTTCATCACAGCTAAAAATTGATTCTGTGGCCTTACACAACTAGTGATGATGATGCAGTGTGCAACTGAAAAGGACAGCACAAACCCACCCAGGTGCTTCTGAGATAAAGAAGTCAAGCACTTAAGCCCTCATGGTAAGCTGGACCTCACTGTCAAGTGAGTTTCTCCAGTCTATAGGAGATCTGATAAAAATCACAGCTGCAGAATCGTAATTCATGACTATAATTAACAAGGAAAACTGAAAATCCATTTACATTTATTAGGAGATGGTTGTGCACAATTCCTCATCTTATTCAAAAAGTCTACAAATGGAGTGTAACATTTCTGATTGCAAGCAAATATTTGTTCAGTATTCTTAGTTAGGTAAGGCCAGCTTAGCGCCTTGTTACACTTTCAGGATTTAAGTATACATTTGTCAGTTCTTTATTTTCTTCTGGTAACAGTCCCACTGGAATAGTAAGGAGAGTTCACTAAGACACTTCATAACAGCAGCTGAACTTGGGTTAGACAAATTCAGTTTTGGAATATGCTTCAAGTGTAAATTATTCTAGGCAATTTTCCATTTTAAGATCTTAAAACAACACTGTCAAAGGCTTTCCCCCCTCCCCCCCACATTTATACTACCACCACTATGAGCCACTCTATAGAGCCATGTGTCCAAGAATCTCAAAGCACTTCAGAAAGGAGGGCACCATTTTAAATAGTGGTATACTTGAGCTGGAATCCTACTTATAAAAGAATCTAATTTTTCTTCGTCTTATGTTTACAAAAGGACAAGCATCAAACTAAACCAATCCTATCTTGACCTTAGTCCCACCTCTGGCTGTCTGTAATTTTCTCACATGCAATCCTGCCACTGATTCAGGAGCTCTGTTTAATTACAATGCTCACAGCTGAGTTTCCTCTATGGAAAGGTGAGCATCTGCTACCCTCAATTGTTTTCAGATGGAAGCACTGGTCAAATTTTAGGTCTGCCACAATCTTGAGAATCACTTGATTGGAGAGTCACTACCATAACTAATGTAATTTGATAATGCACTTGATCCCATATTGGTTTAAGAAGTGTAATAGACTATATATGCATTTCTCTAGATTCTCTCAGAGCTGAAACTACATAGCTACACAGTGAAGAAATTCTAGTTTTGCCTTAAGCTGAACCTTTTACAACATTATTTTAACTTACTATTTTGATTTAGAGCACTAATTTTATAAAGATTTTCAGTTTGCAATTCTTACTGAATAGGTGAGCGGCAAACATGAAAATATATGTATAAGTGTTAGTATACTACCAGAATGCTGTACTTCCTTCTTAAAAATGTCCTTAATAAAGCATTAGGCATGTCAAACAAACTTTTGTAAACAAAAGATAAATTACTCATGTTCTGCTCTGATTATAGCCAGATACATATTCTCATAAAATAAACATTCTCTTGTCATTTTCCATGGCCCACATATCCATATATATGAGGTAAACCACTTAAAATCATCAATAATATATAAACCTCAGTACTCAACAGGAACCTCAGGAAAAATATAACTGAGTAGGATGTCAATATCAAGAAGTGACACTTTGTTCCACTGCAAAGTGAAACCAATTTATTTGTGCTAACTGATGGAAAGAATGTATTCAGAATACATTTCTTTATACATTGTACCGGCTTAGGCTGCTAAATAAGCATTCATTAGTGCCATTTTGTGCTACTTTCTTGTACTCTGTTTCTACCAAGCAATACAACATTTTGGCTGTTACGCCAGTATATTCCTATATGCTCATCTTGTATCTTATTTTCTAACAGACTTTTGAACATTTAGAATACCTGTTCAAACTTTGCTTCAGGGGAATCACAATTAATATATTTTTAACATGAAAAAAATCATCATCAGCTGTTCTCTACAATCACATTGCCTTCTGCAGAAAAAAAAAAAGAGCACACTTTAATCAGCTATCAGTAACCTGTGGGCAGGACCACACTTACCGATGTTAATTTTGACAGATCACACAGTATGGGCAGCTTACAGGTTAACATAAATGTCAAGTGAAATCATCAAATCTTAAGGTCCACAAATTGTACATTCCACAGACTCCAACAAGCCAGTTCCCTCACTGTAAAATTCAGACTGTACCATACATTTGAGGTGCTTTTAAACAGGAGAAGTATGGATGTGTCCTGTGTGCTGAATTAAGCTTATTTACTACATAATACAATAGAGTATGTGTCTTGGGCACTGATTAATTAGGGTGTCTGACTCACTTTTGCACTAGAAGCTGTTATTTCAAATGACTGAAACGTACTGCTGATTTTCCATAAGCTTGGTAAACACTAATACTTCAGAATTTATCGTATAGCCCATCATGCCTTTAATTTTCTGCAAATTGTCATGAAAAAATATAAAAAGGTATCCCTTTAATTTTACAAACCTAAAAGCCAGGAAAATGAAGCTTTGGAGCCAAGCAAAACGACATAATGCCGTATTACCAAACAGAGTAGCAAATGTTCCAGCCAGAGAATGGACATACATGTAGTTCAAGTAAACACTGATGGAAAACTTTGTTAAGTTAGTGTTGTAGACCCACAACACTGGCTGCATTTTATACAAACGTTTACAACACAATTAACAGTGAAGCCTATATAACCTCAGTGCAAATAAGTCAAATCCAAATATGCCAAGTAAGCCTTTGGCTTTTAGTAAACTGCTCCATGTTATGAGTCCACTTCTGACATACAGACTGCTGAGCACATGCACTAAGGCTGAGAGGAGGGATGCACTGAATGTTGAAAAGTGGCTGACTGCGATGCTGCGGATTGGACCGTAGGTTGCACAGGTGGTGGAGGTGGTGGCGGAGGTGGCTGCACTGGGGTCTGCGTGTTTGGAGAAGGAGGAGGAGTGGGACGTTTAAATTTGTCAGGGCTGTTACTTCTTCGTGGTGAAGGCCTCTGCAGAACAAATATTGAAATTATGTTTAACACACTCCTGAACAACTTTAGGTGCAAGTCCTCTAATCAATGTACTGAGCTTGGCAAAAGAAACAAAAAAAAAACACACCACAAAAAAATCCGAACAATTATGTGGGAAGAAGAATCCATTTCAAAACATTGCAAGAATCACAATACAACTTTTACATAAAATAAATGTTACTCTGAAATGGAGTAGCAAAGGAAAGGGGAAGTACTTTTGAGATCAAACAGAACACACATTCCTTCCTGTCAGCTTGCAGGAAATGAACACAAGACATACGTCCTGAAGATACGTTTACCTATGATAACCAGCAACCTAAAAAAAAAAAGAGATATACTGTAGAGACAGCACCTCCCAGTTGTGCTTGCCCAACCAGTAGGTGCTGATGAACCTTTAACTTTACACTGCTGGCGTATGAAGACTCAGCCTGCACACTGGAGCCAGACCAAAGCATAATACAAGTTGTTCTTTGGAGAACAAAAATGATTACAACCCTTTGAGCTGCAGGAGTGAAGCAGTTGTTAGAGAGCTCCCCTCAACAGAAACTACAGATTTTCAACAACCTGTGTGTTTACACAAAGATTCAAAACCCACTTTATCTTTACAAACCAGTAGGGGGGAATCTTCTTTAATGTTAGCAATGTAAAAATATAAATTACACTGCACAATGCTAACTTCTGCACTTTTGAAAGCAAAATGCTCATTACTTACCAATCCAGTTAGCATTAATCAAGAACCTCATGGCATGACAAACCACCCACCCACAATTAATAATCAACCAAAGGTGATCAACTCTGGGGAGAAGCATGATTACAGTGCTACACCAAATATACTACAGGTAAAGTCAATTTATTCTGTAATGGAGATCAAAAATGAAGAGTCAAGAATCAAACTGCAGTTTAGTCAAATAATGTATATTGTATCTATTTTTCTGCACAACTATGTACAATAGATTAATGCTCTATGCAAAAAGCCAAGGGATTCTTGACGACTGATGTCTCTGAAACACTTAAAATCATTTATTGCATTTGTGTACATCTAATAATATGAAGGGACCTGGTTTCAGTATCAAGACAAAGCCAAGTGCTACTTATGAACACCTTTCTCAAAACAATTAGTATTTTGTCCTGAAGATGATCTTTTTCATAGTGACTCAATGTGACACCAATTAATTTACAATTTCAGAAAGAGTAGTATTTCACAGAGACTGAACAGAACAAGTTCCTTGAAAAACTTATTTATAGAATTAGGGTCCAGGTTTTCCAGAAGCATAAAGATCTTCCTGTGACTAATTCATGTGACACACAGCAGTGGGCTGAACCTGGACCAGGATTCTACCTTCCTGCTGAGCTCCAGCTTCCCTCCTGTTCTACCCACTATTGTAGCATTCCCACTGCTCTTTGCTCAATTAAACTAACAATTACCTTTGCACGCTCACCTAAATGATTTTAGGAGCAGCTATATTTTAGCATTCTACTAAAAATTCTATTGAAACATGTTTTCACATCTGAGAATGACAAGTATATACAAAAACCTTGCAGGATATTTATATACTATCATACCTGTTGAGAAAAATTAAAATGGTCTTGATACAACAACTATAAGGTATTTTGCCAAATGGCTAATATTTAGGCACTCTTTGTGCATTAAATTCCACAAATATTTAGAAGAAACACGATTAAGTAGAAATGCATCAAACATCGGAGATAAAAAGGAAATAAATCCAGTTGAAAGATATGAGAAATTGTCCTAACAAATGTTTATATTAACTTTCTTCTTTGCCAATGAGAATAGAAAATAAGAGTTAACTGCCTGTTACAGTGACATGGTGGTAGCATTGTGTGTCATCCTGAAGAAAACCTGAGCTTGGAGCAACCTCAGATGACTCATCCGTCAGATGGTGGAGACTAGGAGAAAAATGAAAGCAATGTTTTTACTTCCCGGGATAGGCTTAGTAGCTTAGAACATCACTTCTCACACCCTGCCTGCTGATCCATAAGATGATACCTATTACTGTCCTTAAGATGATAATACATCCTATTCTTTTGCAGAAAATAAGGTTCTCCAAAAAGAATCAGTTTCTGAGGGGTGAAGAGGAAAATCAGGGTTGAAGAAAGCAGCAATAGATATCTTGGAGTAAGGAGACAAAAACAAACATTTACAAAAATGTTTTGTAAAAAAGCTTAAGGACAAGCAATCATAACTTTTAAAAACCAAACTGACATTGGTAACAAGTATTTACTATTTTAAATACTTACTGTAATACCATGGGATGGTCCCATATGTTGCACATGAAGGCCTGGGGAATTGTAGTAAGACATTCCAGCTCTAGTCAGTGAAGTTGGTGGTGTGAAACCAACTGTGTGACTTGCATATGACAGACCTAAAAATTGTTAAAACAAGGTAACATCAACATTCTTGTTTAGATTACAAACTGAAGTGTGAGGCTTTTCAAAATTTTTTAGTTCTGAATCAATGATAGGTTAAGAAATGGTAACTGCTGCCAGATTAGACACCTAAAAAATAGTCATTGTACTGAAAAGCATGATGTAAAATTATTTTCTTTTCTTGTAGTAAACTACCATATGTTTCAAAACATACATTATACAATGTTAAATATTACTTTTCACTTAACATAAATGGTCTAAAGGTCCCCTGGCAGCTTAGTTTTAGTCCACAAGTATTTCCATCTGGCCTTCTATTTCTCCTCGGAGGAAATGGCTCCCTGAACAAAATACAGTCTGAAGAAGCAGAGCAGCTGTGCCTGGAGAAGCCATCTAGCATTGGGCCACTACGAGTTTCCACAAAGAAACTGGATTTAGGTGGCTCCTCCAAGGCATACCAGATCTGCACTCAGGCTTCCTCCTGTTTTGCCTTGGCATTTATAGGCAGGGACCCAAAGATCTTTGGGGCTGTGAAGTTAAAACATTCTGGGATTAGTTGCTAGCAGGACTGGACTAGCAACTAACATTTAAAATTACAACCTGTTTTATCCACATTAAGGAAAGCCTAATATTCAAAAGTGCAAATATCTAATTCTTCCATCTAAATATTTCCTTTCTGTAAGAACTCATTTATAAAAATACAGAGTACCTGTATAGCTAACCAAGGTAAAGAGAAACAGCAACTGCTAAGTGTTTAAAGTTCAGACCTTGAAGTGTTCTGAACATCTTGAGTATTTCTCAAAACAGAACATTTTCCAAAACCTTTAGCTTATTATTGCTTTCTGACAAAAATATCAATAAGGTAGGAGAAAAGTCTTTTCTCAGCTGTTTAGCATTAGACACTAGCAACTGCTTTGGAGAATTATGACCAAAAAAATTTCTAAAGCTCTATTAAACTTTTATAACACCACATTGGATTTAACAGTTTTCACACTTCAACACTAAATCAATGCAAAACAGTGCCACTGCAGCTACAGTATGCACCAACACCCAGCTTTGCCCTTAACCGCATGTATCTGTGTTTGTGCCTATAACTGATGAGACAAGATCTTGGGGGGTGGGGGGGAGAAACAACCCCAAGCCTCAGATCACTAATAAAGTCATATAAGAAAACATACTCCCCTTGCTTCCTTCAATTCTAAATTTGATTCTGCTACATCCCCAATGTATGTCTGGTGCAAATTACGAGTGACTCCAATGGAATCACTGTCACTTTAGAGTAGTTAAACAATGCAGATTAACAAAATTAATCTGACTTTTGACTACACAATTGAATTGTCTGTACAGCACATGTTTTATAACCAAGTGCTTTTGTAAGCACAAGGACAGAAACAAGTCAACATTCACATAGGTGACAATGTATTGTAAGTCAGAGACAAGAGCCCAGAACAATAAAAGGCAAAATATATGCTTTAAGTCACCTTTGCAACATTACAATTTTGGACTGCTTTGGGATAAACCAGCTCCAAAAGTTTTACAAATGCAAGTCTACATGACAGTCAAAGAAGTGATAACAGAGTAGCGCATGTACATCCAAGGTAGCTCATCTCTGCAGCCCAAAATCTCTATCTAGCCTAGCTGCAGAAGCAAAGCATAAAACAGTTTATCTACACTAAAGACTAATTGGTAATTACAGTAACTAATCCCCATCTGCCTAGGAGTAGCAATACTTCCACAATCTTCAAAGTTCCATGCACTGTGCTAGAAATCTCAGCAGTATCTCAGCTTGAAAGAGTCCTCAAAAGCAGCTTCTCAAGCCATGCAAGCACAAAAGGCTCTGGGATTCAGGAGCCAGAATCTGACCCATTAAACCCGACTGGCTATCCATATGAAATTATAGCATTTCTAACTAGTTTCAAATTATGTTTCTACAAATTCAGGCACATCATTTCCCAAACGAAACATGCCAAGTCATACAATTACTTGATGCAAAATAGCTGTTGTATTATTCTGTGCTGATATTTTTGACAGTGTCTTACTGTACTATTTTAGATATACTCACAAACTATTTGTTTTCATCCATTACTGCATTCATATATAACAGACAGCTGTACAAAATTCCCTATTAATCTCATTAGTTCTCTTACAAACTGCTGCTTCTTTTTTTCTGAAGTCTGAAACTTCCCAACTGTGGATATTAATTTATCAGATGTGAAGGAGAGTAATGTAGCTGCCTGTGCAGAAGTGGTAGCCTGGAACATTTACTGTACCAACATTACCAAAATTGTGAACTCTGTTAGAAACAATCATTTCAGCTGTGCTATTTTTAACTCTGCTTCAGACTGTGTTTCAGCATCCCCTGTCTGTGGGATATAATTCCCACTAGAACGCAGCACTCTTGTACCAACTACTGATGGGAAGTAAAGTCCACGGGGAACAAGGAATGTGCTTCAGTCCCAGTGTAGGAACAAATCAACAGAGTACTCCTGCACTGACACATCAGCACCTAAATTAGGTGCATTTCTAGGTAATCTAGGATGCAAGCCTGTAAGTTACCAGATCATTTTTCCTATGCGTACTTTCAATTATATATATATTTCAATTATAACCACTGTGCAATTACAGTGGTTACTGCAGGTACAATGTGCAGTTGAATATTGTATTATTATGAAGGCTGCACATGTATAACCACAAATGTTCAAAGTTGTTACTCCAGAACAGTTGTTAGCACGACTACGTTTCTGTACACACAGTTACAGGAAAAGGATAACAAAACATGTATTGTTTCAAGTGATTTGGCTCATTTCAGAAGCCCAAAAACCTCTTGAAAAACTCTATCATAATGCTCATCTCTAACACGGTAACATGGCTTATGGCCATAGCTAGTTTTCACACATGCTTACTCCTTTTGCAACACTTGGATGAAAACTATTTTGAGTCCTTCTGAAAAACTAAAGTCAATCTTGAAAATTAAAGCATTTAAAGACATTTTATATATTCTAGCAGACCTGTGTAATAAAATGTCTCAATCCCATCTTGCAGAATGTCAATATAAAGCACATCTCATTTGCCCTTACTGTAGGACTCTGTTTGACAGGTTCTAAAGGTGAACTTGGGAAAGCAGGGCATGCAGGATTCACTTCATTATGTACAAGTGAGTTTGTGATCGCTATATAACATCCATGGCCAACAACTGTTAATGAATGTCCAAGCGCAATTTTAAGGGATTTTAAATTTCTGCCAATAAATGTGTTAGTAACACAAATACATAGACTTAAAAAACATATTCCGTAATTAAAAACTTAGAAAAGGTTAGTTTGCCTTTGTTATACAAAGTACTAGAGACAGGAATTCTTAATTTTATAGTTATTGTTTTACAACAGAAAACAGCAGAAGTACAAAAGCCATTTCTCTACTAAAGAGAAATGGAAATTGACTTTTTTCCAACACGTTCAAGATTAGACTTCTACAAGAAGTTTTGATTCAGAGCACAATAGCAGTCTCATTACTAGTTCATCACCAAACTCTAGAAATCTGTTTGAACTATGCATCTGTTGGGCAACTTCTATGGGGGCGGGGGGGAAGAAGAGACAGTAAAAGAGAATAAGAGCGCAAAAAAGAAATAAAAGTTCAAGTGATAGCTACTTAACTGACCTTTAATATCTGTTCACAGTGTAAAACAGAACTATCTGAAAACATGCTGCACTAGAAGACATCTGAGGCAAAATTATTCTTACATTTATGATACAGTTTTTTTCTCCAGACTACCTTTGAAAGGCTACTGACCTAAATATATTAATAGGGCACGTCACTATGTGATGCATACAATAATTTTAGAAACTGAGTTAAATATTTACCAGGTGATATAGGTCTGCTAGAACTTGGTGAGGGTGTATAAGGGATAGGACTGGACACAGTGCGAGGTCTTAATCCTTGTGCAGACATCTCATTAAAATATCTAACAAAAAAAGGTAAAGAATAATTAGATCAAACCTTTTAAAATGTGCCATATTTTAGATGTTTCACTGTGGTTTTTCCAATTCCCATAAGAATCACATTAGATTAATGAAGGACCAGTCACCTTTAGGAAATCATGACAGGAACTCTCGTCATTGCTGAAGGCTCAGATACTGGCTTAACTTTCAATGGAAATAGCTTGACTCATCTTAGTCATTTGCAGTTAAAACCGTACAAGTTGCACATGATTAGAATAGTACATATTAAAGCCAGAGGTATAAATCATGTCATCAAATCTGACCTACATTCTTGCACTTTATACATCATCTCTACATTGAGCTCAATAGCTGGTCTGCTTCCAGAAAGGCATTCAGCACTAATCTGAAATCATGAAAAGTTGGGGGGGGGGGGGAATATCATTAAAGTTTTGATAATTTTTTCAAACCACTGATCACCCAACTTTATACATCATCTCTACATTGAGCTCAATAGCTGGTCTGCTTCCAGAAAGGCATTCAGCACTAATCTGAAATCATGAAAAGTTGGGGGGGGGGGGGAATATCATTAAAGTATTGATAATTTGTTCCAACAGCTGATCAGCCTCACAGTTAAAAACAGGCCCTGTTTCCTACTTGAATCCCTCTGGTCTCAATGTTTAGCCATTTGCTCATTGTGTCTTTTGCCACTAGAACAGAGAGACATTTTGGACCCAGGACTTTCTCCCACTAAAGATACTTGTAGGTTGTGTTGCAAGACACCTCCCACACTTCACTGTGATAAAGTGAACAGTTTAGAACCTCAGGCAAGGCATTTTTCCCCACCTGTAATAATTTTAGTGGTATTTATTTGTACTTTACTCACTGAATGCAGTGAAGCTTCTTCACAGACATCAAGTAAAAGGAGATAAAAATCATACCAATTGCTCCTACTTGCCACTTACTGTTTATATCTCAAAAGTAATTTTATGTATTTTTTCCCACTGCACTAGGCTGGCAGCTTTCAGGTTGACTTGCTTATGCACTCTCCACCTAGATTTTTCAGTCATTGTCTGGATTAGAGGGTCCCCTGCTCACATGGTTGCAAATCAGTGCACCTTGGTTTATATTATTACATTTAGCTGTGTTTCTTTACTGGACACAGCAAAGCAGCAGGCAAAATTAGCTACCTAACAGCCCTTTGACTCTTACTTGTCTCCCCTTCTACCACTGTATTCTCAGAAATTCTTAGTAGCTACATTTATTTCCAGATCACAGAAAAAAAAACCACAACATGGAGCAGCATTAAAAATATTCCTATTTGATGGAACTCACAATGATGACTACTTTGAGATCTGTGAGCCAGTTCATAAACTATTTGAAACATGTTTTGATACTGCATCTTATTGATTTTTAACCAGGATATTCTGAGTTACTAAGCCACAACACCTAACACAGGCAGTACATTGTAGTGATACCAAAGTTGGTTTAAATTTGGGTAGATCAGGTAATAAAAGTAGCTGCAATAGAGAACAACAGAAAATTAACAAACTGGCAAATTAAAGTTAATTAAATATAAGTTTTCTAAAGAGCTACCAGTGGCAAGGTTAGCGAAATTGAACTGACCAGGCTACCTCTGCAACACACAGTAACTTGTAATGCAGACAGTATGTGTATTACAGCAAGACAGTGGTCTTTGTGATTTAATCTTATTTTATTCTACATAAAGACAATTTTCTGTAAGTCATCCTAGTACCTGGATCAGGTGATATGGAATAGCAGCACACCATTAGTATGCTTCCTGGTTTCAGATATTTCCCTACTACTCCAGAGAATAGGATGGGGGATTGAGAAGACAAAGCTATTGCTAGTCAGGAGGAAGAAGTTTTGGGAGAGCTGTGTATTTTGCATTCAGGAAAGCATCTTCATCTACCCCCATCTACAAAAAGTAAGTATCATCAGCTAACAGAACGCAACTGAAAAAACTGGATCTCTGATCCATCACCACCATCATTTTTAGAGAGACGATGTAAGCTGACAAAAATTTACATTTTAAAATAATTACTGCATGTAGTTCCACAATTATTTTGTCTACACAGTTCTCCTAAGACTAACCACTCTAATACCTGCTTCGTCCTTCCCTTTACTTTGTATTACTTACACTGCAAATACCTGTTTTGGAGCGATTCTGTCACGCCTTTGTAGTACCAAGAAAATCAACATGACAATGAAATTCTAAAAAGTACAGAACAGTTACTCAAATTTTCCTGCATTTTATTGATTACCACTACCTACAACTGGTTGACAAAAAAAATTATTAGGATACTCTACATTTTTGGATTAATACTGGTAATTCACATCGATTTAGATTTTGACTGTATTTCCATTACAATGTAAATATTGGCAGAAAGGGTTAGGCTAATAAAAGTAGATTCAAACACCAGAATCCTGTGTTTCTAACAATTTATTTTATATAGCATTCACTACCTCTTAATACCAGATGCTACTGCAATATATGTCAGTTGCCCAGTATTTCATTAAAATGAAAACACTACCTTGAACTTGAAGGGTGCTCCTTGAAACAAAATATCTGGTACTTTGTTTCTGGTAAATTATGGCTTATAACAAATATACTGATCACCCAAGAAGAAATATCTCAGTATCAGAAGAATACACAGCACAGGGTAACTTTTTTTTTTCTCCAAAGGACCACTATAAATCCAAAATAATGTAAAACAGTGTAACAAAATAATGAGCATTTGATAAGAAATAAGAATGTTTTATTCAAAGTGTAGTTAAAAACCTCATTCAAGATAACAACACTGTCATATGACTATGATGTGAGAAAACACTAAAAGGCATCATATAAAACCATGAAAAACTCAAGACTATCTGTAAGGTCAGTGCAAGCAATGCAGCTTACAGTAGAGAAAAAAAAAAAAAAATCAAGGATGTTATGGTTTGGACATCAAGAACAACCCAACAGTTCTGGAAATGCTTCCTCTCTCTAAGGCTTTACACAGTATCCCTTCGTATTTGGCTAAACACATTTTACTTTCTGCAAAGAACAAATTAGCCCTAAGTAAGGACGTTGTTCCTACCTCACAGAATTCCTTGCAGTTACCAAGTTAGGGGCAAAACAAAGGTACTATGATCGGATTATCCTGAATCTCAACTGCACAGCTGTATTTATTTCAATATACATTATCAAAACCCTAAGCAATCTTCAGATACAAATATTTTCTTTCTCACTGTTAAAACTAATGCAATTTCTACACAAGTTTGATACAATTCTACTGAAGATATTCCTAGACCATGCTGAAATTTGATACATATATTAAACGCATATACAGGTTATTTCTATAAATACTTATTCTATAATATTCAAAAAGAAGTATCAGTATTGATTAATAAGCTCAATGCCAACTTATCTGGATGGCTAGAAAATACAAACCTTTCATCGTCCATTTCTAAGCTGGATTCGCTTTCTGACAGTTGCCTGCAGAGTGCTTCCCTACGTTCCATTTCCCTCTGTAATTTTCTTTGAAGTCTCAAGTTTTCTTCTCTCATATGTCGCTCCTCTTCTAAGTATTGTGCCATCTTCTCTGAATCTGAAATTCAGGATTTTGTTAAAATCTGATTAAAATTCAATTTCACAGACAGGCAAGTACGTTGTGCCTAATTTTACTCCAGTACTTCAAGAATGAGGGTGTAGAAAATGCTCAGGATGGATCACTCAAAATTCTCATCTCTAAGTCATTAGTTCAAAGCATAATTCAGAACAGTAGCTACTAAAATAAATTACTGGTTGACAGCAATTTTGGAAATAAAAGGTAAAAACCAAAAAAGTTTTAAGTGTTTACTTACATGAATTTGAAAAAAAAAAAAAGGAAAAAAGTCATGAAGAAAATAATAAAACCAAAACGATAAAGAAGAAATACAATGATTCCTGCTCCATTAAAATAATTCTATTCCACATTTACGAAGATTTTACTGCAACAAACAGAAGAAATTATTTTAAAGGTATATTTCCATTTCAAAGGAAGAAGCACAAAACAAGTTCTGAAACCCAAAACACTCAAAATTGTATTAAATTGCTACCTTATATGTATTCTATAGCATTCTTTCAATTACACATTTTATCATAGAGATTGGCCAGCAGAATATGTACCGATATTAAAAGCCAACAAGTGGTTTACTCTTTACATCAAAAGGCAATTTGAGTTTGCAATTCTAAACAAGTTCAGCAAACATCACTTAAATGGTCTGGTATCACAGGCTATTTAAAGTGATAAAATCAAATTACGGAAAGCTACAAAATATTTTGACAGATTATATAAATAAAATGGAACACATGATGAAGACTTATGACACAAATAATGTACTTTGTGAGGTTTTCTAACATTTGATCAAGTTTACAGTTAATTCCTTGATATTAAAAAAAAAATTACGATTCATCATGCTTTGTGATCACTTCTTTATGCAGCACCCTTCAATCAAAAGAACATTCCTGTTTTAGAAGACTGTTCCCAAACTATCAACAATACATGTTTTATCTCTCTTCTGTGGAAATATCAGTTTTAAATAAGCGATACTGTTACATTTAGAAGTATTATTACACCAAAACAGTTCCTAGACTAGACGTGCTTCAGGAATACACAATGTAATACCAATATCAGAATTTAGTAAGCAGAATTATTAAATATTTATGAATAATACTAGAGGTTCTCTAATGACCACATATTGCAAACACCAAACTGAAAACTGTATTTCAGTTTCATCTTCTGCTTGCAGGCTAGTACTCCACCATTTCTATCAGTATTGCTATTCATACTGCAGCTCTGTTTAATCTGTTCACAAAGGGAAATGGTACTTTTAAACCTAGATCTTATTTTCAATGAGAGTTTGATTTTAAATGCTTCTAAATTTTTACTCTAAATCAAAATAATTCAAAAAGAGACCACTTAAAAATAAAGAATACTTGAAATGAAATTAATTAGGCTAGATTTGTACAAAGAGTACTTTAAATCTAAGGCCTTGCTCTCGTTCTGAAGTTCATTAAGTGAAGGCTGCAGTGCAGAATTGGCAAGTACAAAGATTAGCAGTCCTTATCTTCTAACTGACACAAATTATTAATACCACAAACTTGTGCACAAGGCCTCTGCAAAAGAGCACTCTCCCATCACCTCTGTCTTTAAGGAAGGCCACTGCCTCTGGCAAGCTGTTTCTCTAAATGGGGGTTGAAATATTCCAGTTAGCCTGTCAAGACCAGCACACTAGAGGGGGAGAATATTGCCTGTTTCCCACTCGCCCAAATTTTTCAGTCTGTATGGTTAGGTATCTCCTTACCTATCAATTGAAATATAATGCTAGGAACTAGGCAGAACTGATGAAACTCGGATAGAAATTTTAGATTTAGCACGAAGCAATGAAGGATTGGCATTGCAAAGATCACAGGAAGGCACAAGCGACCTTCCTGCCAGCTGAGACCATGTGCTCAGAGCCACAGCCTCTTCTCTTGAAAGGCAGGGCAAAAAGCAGGCTTTCCACTTCTGGTCAAGGGTCCATGACACTTTTCACAACAGACACACATGGACTTCTACACAACTTTTTATTCTGTCCAACTTCAAAGCGATCTTACATAGGTAAGAACAAAATAAGATTACTTGTTCTGCTATATTGTAAAGTCAAATAGCTGCCTGAACAATTAGTCTAACACAGCTATGAACAATTATTTAATGGTAGCTGCAATCATTAACACGTGAAATTCTTATATACAACTGAACTTTATTTTGCTGGCTGTTAATTCTTTTGAGTAATTCTTAATTTATAACAAGACTCTTACAAAGTAGGCCATAAGTATGTTTTGAAAAATCTATATGTTGAAATACTGCTAAGTCTCTGAAAAAAAGAAAAAAAAGAAATATTTTTTCTGACCCAAAACATTCAGGAAATATTTGTTGATTCTTCCAGACACCCTTCTAGTAAAGCTAAAAACCCCCAAACTGCAGAATAAATACATCAACAAGCAATAATACCGCAATTACAAAAATATTTTAATACAAAACGTGCCCTATTTTTTTCCACTTCTACCTTAAATTCAAACTCATGAAAGTATATGCGCCAGGGGAGGTTTAGATTGGACGTGAGGAACAATTTCTTTACTGAAAGAGTGGTTAAACATTGGAAGAGGCTGCCCAGGGAAGTGGTTGAGTCACCATCCCTGGAAATATTTAAAAGATGTGTAGATGAGGTGCTTAGGGACATGGTTTAGTGGGCATGGTGGTGTTGGGTTGATGGTTGGACTCGATGATCTTAGAGGTCTTTTCCAATCTTAATGATTCTATGATTCTATATATAAAAGTCTTACATTACACAAACTTAAAAAGACTTAAAGCAAGTTGTTTACTCACGCTGTAACTGTGCAGCCCTCAGTTGTTTCTTTAACCTCTCCACTTCATTCTTTAAAAATCTGATATGTCTCATCATATTTTCTGGAGAATCTATCTCCATTGATATGTCTCTGGGTGATGGTGGAGCAGATACTGGCTGGTCTAATTTCTCCTGCAAAATTCTGTATGAAAGATAGTTCAAACTTTACCTTCAATTCTACTGAAAAGAAAACCCCTTATATCCCCCAGAAAGCCACTGCAAGGATTCTGACAGGTATAAAAGATTTATTTTAACTACTGTTTTTGGGGAGAGAATTTTGGGAGAATTTATAATGCTTTCGTTTTTAATGCAAAATAAAAAAAGGTAAAATTTGTTGTCCAAGCACAGATGGATTTTCTAAAATATTCAGGCATTGACACTCCCGAATATTTCTGCATACAGTTAAGGAAAAACAAATTCTGGACTATATATAGTTACCTCAGTTTTATACTCAAACGCTACTTATTCCACAAAACCATTTCTAAGCAAATTCATTTAATCTCTTATGAGTTTTTACATTTATGTTCTTAGAGGAAGAACACATATTTAAGATGAAAATATGAGTAAAGTATGTCTATGGTGAAACACAAGCTTTTCATATTCTCTTAACTTCTATTGAAGAAGCAGTGGGAAGTCTCAATGACATGAGTGCACACCACTGAGAAAAAGCTTAAGTTTTCTTCCAGCAGACAGGGAAAAAACAAGAGCTTCTCATAACAAATACGGTAAAATACCATGTTATTTTCTCTAGGCCATAAATATAAAGCTGACCCCAAACCAGAAGCTTTAAAAAGAGTCTATCAGCAGTTGAAAAATTCAGCAGATTCCTTCGAGCCTTCCCAGATCATTTCTTATACTACTTAGTCTCATCTACTTTAAGCAATCAAGGATGTGGCATCATGTAAGCAAGGAGATTTACAACTGCTTTAACTTCCAGGTTTTCATAGATTAAACACTTATGGGACAGAGATGAACATATCTAATCCAGAACATTATGTATTAAATGATATCTCTCCCACAGTGACAAGCACACTGCAACAAGACAAACCGTTTTTCTGCTTCAAGCTTATCCATCCTCTTCCAGAGACGATTCACTAGTGCTTCTTGTTCTTGTTCCAAAGTATTTTCAAGGTCAATCTTCTCACGCCTTAGCTGGAGAGGAAAAGCAATCAATGAAAATGATGGAAATGTATTTTTTGCAAGGAACTGTCATTAGGAAAGATCATCGCTATAACACCACCACTTTACATGATGCTCTACAATAGCAAGGAGAAGGTGAAGGGGAGACAAAAATCAGGCACAACACATTGGTCACAGAGCCAGTGAAAAATCAAGAGTTTCAGGAGCTGCACAGTTGTCATCTCCTTAACAGATTTTTTTTTCTCACAGAACTTTTCTCTGGCCAATAAGGAGGAGCTTGAAACCTGGACACGCGGTCACTGATGGCATGACAAGCCTATTCAAAGACATCTCCTATTCCATGCGTCTCTGAAGTTCAAACTGAATTTACTGTCTACTACACCAGCATTTATTCTTTTGAAAAATTTTGGACTTTTTTAGTAGGAGAATCACAGTTAAGGAAGCCAGAAATGGAAGAGAAGCCATGTTTGCCTTGTGTTAGATAAAGGAGCAACATAACAAAAATTGTGAAGAAAAAATTACGTGAACTGCCTTAAGTGTTACTGTATCAACCCTTACCAGCAGAAACAAATGTATTTCTATCCTAGCAAAGGCTTTATAAAAGTAAATGCTTAACTTGATCTTGTGGTTTAACCTCAGCCCGCAACTGAGCGCCAAACAGCTGCTTGCTCACTCTCCCCCAGCCGAAACCAGGACACTTGACGTTATTCCCATTCACTAGTAAGTGAATTAGTAAGTTCACACTTAGTGTGAACAAACATTCTTGATTCTACTACAAGCTAAGAAAAGCAGATATAATGTAGAACCACACATGAAGAAATCTATTATTAGTATTTTAGTACAAATATAATGCAAATATTAATAAGAATACATTGGAATACTAAGAGGCACAGATGATCTTATTCAGCAACACTGGCAGCTGAACTCCAGAAGTTAGCAATAATGAAACATATGGGAATATATCAATACCTTTACAGGTGGAAAATAGCATGGAGGTATTTTTCCCAGCCAAGCCTTAGTTAATACTCACCACTTTCCTGATGGGCAAATAATCCCACATTACAAAATGGAAAGACTGAAAACAGATTAAGTGATTTCCTTGCACGTTTGCTGCGTCACCGGGTGAAGTGCTATTACAGCATCTAAATCTGTAAGGGCTCTGTGCCAACCACTAAACTAATATTGAGATACCCAAACAAAATTTAAACTTACACACTTCAGGTAACGGTGCAAGTTTAATGAATGTATAACTTTCTTCTTTAAAGCTTAGAAGAATTAGTTACTGTAAGTAAAAATAGACATATATTCATGAGTAATAGGGAACATAATTAGAAAAAGAAACAGTGTTTAGTAAATCTTTCCATGCCTGAGTTTCCAGATGTACATTAACAGTTGAGAGAACTTACACTTCAATGTAAGAGAAGTCAGAAGCAACATGCTTCAGCCTCACACAAGGGATGAGAATTTGGATCCTGACTGACACTTTGTTCCCCATACCAGCAGGAGCTGGAGTAGTACGAAGGCAAAGGGCTCAGGCCCAGGAGGTGCAGGGTGCTTTGCCTTAGGGCACTGCTCATTAGCCAGTTTGGCCAATGCTTGGTGCTGACAGCGTTCAGAGGGAAGAAAGTACACAAAACATTCTGGGAGTCTGCACACCGTGCTTCTACATTACCAACACGCAGATCTTCACTACATTGCGTAGCTATCTATATAAACACATGATGAAAAAGGTTTGACTGCAGATGACTACTTCTGCAGCAATGGATTTGCATCACTTCAGTGCAGCATGGTTTAGACTCACCTGCTCTGACATAGCCTTTTTACAGCTATGTTATTGATCTAGCACTTAACAAACCCACAAAAACATACTGGTGAAAATAAATCTATTTCATTTAATGGTAGGAAGAGCAGCATACTGGAATTTGAAGACAGAGTAAATTATTTATAACCTTGGATTTGAAAAAAATCTAAGATTACATTTAGTATTATAGCAACCATCACCAAGGCAGCGGAGTCCATTAATCAGAAATCTGCATGCAGGTGAGCAAAGTCAAATCATCAGCAACAATATACAAGTGAGCTTTGTGTTGTGCCCTGAAGGCTGACAGACATGCTCTGCTGAAACACCAGAGAAACTGGGTTGTGAAACAGAGATCTAAAACTCCCCATCTCCAGCAACATGAAAACACACTGGAAACAAATATCTTCCTTTCCTGATATTGAGTGTTGTCCCAGTTCCTCCCAGTGTCAGGATATTAAAGCTTTGAGGGTGAACACCTTGAATTGAACCTACCGGAGAAGTGACTGCAGCATCCTGATCAGAGCTGTGAATTCAGAGAATAGGTATATTTGCTTTGCACTAGGCAGTTTCAGGTGTACTTTGAAATGTAGTCTAACTCCAGTCAATGAATTTGTTAGGAACGTGATAATATTCTGAACTAAAATAAGCAGGATGGGATTACATCTCAAGACCAAACCAGCAGCTCTGTCAATACTAGTGTCATTCTATATGGGTTCGAAGTTACATTCCAATCAAACATCATTCAATTTTTACCATCACAACAGGGAAACGAGGAAGTATTGCTTGCTTTTTTGGACCTTAATCTTCCCTTTAGAGAAAGAGAAAAATCACTTTTAATGTTCCTCGCCATCCAATTGTGTTTCTTCTTGTCTCTCTCTTTCACGCATACACTTACTTTACTTCAAATGCAGCTAAAATATCCATTGTCTGTGTATTCCTGGATTACCACTTCTTCAGTCTTCTTGCTAACTTACTAACAAGCACAACTGTTCCCTCCTGAAGTGGAGATCTTCCGTATCAATGAAAGTTGAATATGATCTCTGCCTAAGCCCACTATCCCAAATGTCACTTCTCTGCTTCTCATCTGCCCCTCCCCCTTTGTAGCTTTAATTCTTTGCTGCTCTCCAAGAATATCTTTCCAGAAGATATTACACATTTCACGTTCTTCTCCTTTCAAAGAAGCAGACAAAGGAGATGATTATTAGCAGTTTAGTTCTTATTTCTCATCTCCTAACTGCATCAATTCTAGTTTCTCACTGTACTGTGTGAAATAGAAAAGCAATTAAAGAGCAACAGCAAGACTACACAAACTTGGCCTCTGTAGGACAAAACTGACAGGTATTTATTTCCTATCAAACCACTGAACTATAACACAGAACATTATTGCTCATTTTAACTGAGAGATTCAGTTAATGAAATAGTCACATGTTGCAAATTTCTTCACCATTAGCCTTCAGAGAAGAATGTTCTGCCATTTCAAGCTGACTTAAGAAAATTAAGTCAGGTCACATTCGAACCCTAAGATCCAACTTAATTTTTTATTTCGGAATAACATTCTACGCAACCATCACTGCTACAAACTGGCTGCCTACCAATCACCTGTGGGATAAGCAGCTCAGATGAGAGAAAGCAAAGGAGGAAGGACACAAAGCATAGATAATTCATGTTCCATATTTTAAAAATAATAGTTTAGCGAACATACGTTGTAACTATCTGCCCACTGATTACAGTGATAGACCTAGTAATGCAGCCCTAGATTATGTTCACAGCATTGCTGAAGTACTCCTTCCAAGTCCTGTTTAACAGGTCTCGCAAAGGTTATGTTGAACCATTGTGGCAATCTCTTCCTTAATTCCCTATGCATACAATAAAGGCAACATTGCTCTGCTCACAACTTTCGGTTGCCTCTTGCTAGGTACGGCACATGCCCCAAAGGCTGTTGCTTCAGCTGGTTAATTAGCACAATAAGCTTTTTTTTTAAATTTGTGTCAGACAAGAAAGCATGCTGAAGTTCAAAGTAACCTGAGATTTACTATACGTTACTGTAAGAGAAAACAATGGTATACATTGCATTACATATAAATATGCATGGAATTTCTAAGTAAGACTGACAGCCAAAGTTAACATCTTCATAAACAAAGTAAGTTTTCAAGGTCAGGTATTTGAGAAAGACCTCTGAGCATCCATGCTTTTTCAACAATCTGTCGTTGATATTCAAATGTAGCAACGTTTCAAATGTTATGATTTCACAAGTCTGTCTGCCCAGAACAATGATACAAAAATAAATACCATTAAGATTTCAGCTGTGGCTCATGCTAACATTTCAAAGGCTAAACCAGCTTAGTATGTAAGCTTACTTTGCGTTTTGATTAAGTGTCCGCCACCACCACCTTGTGGTTAAGAGAGTTATTTCAATCTCATGTTAATTTCCATGCTGGTTAAGGATTTGCTGGCAACTACATCTTCCTACCTTTCTATTTTTCAATTTGTTCCATAGATCTCTCCATATAGAATGTTAGCACAAGGATCAAGAAAACTCATTTAATCATTAAGATAGCTATTAATTAATTTATCCACAATGTCAACAGAAATAGGAGAGTCATACAAAACTGGTAGAAATTCAGATTAACAGCAACAAAAGTGTTCCACATTTGATGAGAACAACAAAAAAAAATTCACAGAAATAATGTACTATATTTACACCTCCCAAATTATTGGACTTCCACAAGCCAGAAAAACTGAAGTTCTTTAACAAGCCTATATGTTTCATCAGTTTGCCTTTTAAGTCAAAAGGACTCCTACTAACACCACTGAGATGCTTTGATGCACATGCCTAAAATTAGACATAAGAGCAGTCCCAAAGTCTAAACTTCCAGTGGAAACATGACCAAAACAAGTGGTGTTTTATCTCTGCAATCTTCACAACTGTCTAGGGAGAAAGGGAGTTGGATGTAGTCAAATTTCAACTCTTTTTAAGTATACACGCAGCTGACATCTCACAGTTCAAGTCCTGTGCTATCCAAGCTGCCACAAAAAGGTGATCTAGAGCACAACTAGACCACATACATATCATTAACTGTTGTGCTTAACCGCTATCAGAAGTGACAGTCTTTCTCACAAGCAGCATAAGAGTGGAAGCAGATGAACAGCTATAAAAAGCGTTACTACAAAAAAGTTGTTTGCAAAACTCAAAGCTGTCCAGCAGACATGAAGGCCTGCAGTAAGGCTACTAAAAGTTATAATGGCCATGAAAAAAAATTATTCAAAGTTTCTCACAATAAATTATGTTAATGATTTATTGCTTTGAAAGTCAAACTGACTTTTCTGTATTCTTGATATTGCCCAGTTTCTTACATACTTAAAAAATTAAGTCAAATCTAATACAAAACAAGTTTGAGTTTTTTTTCCAGAATCCCTTGTTTTACAATCATATAATTCTGAAAGTAAGGAGTTACCTGCTCCAGGGTGAGCTGCTTCGAAATTGTATCATTTTCCAGTTTTTTAATCTTCTTCATCAGTTTGTTCACTTGAAATTCCTGTTCCTGCTCTAAATGCTGCTCCAGTTCAGCTTTCTCATGCTGCAGCTAAAAATTTAGGAGACATGCGAGTATTTTAAACACACAAATAAAAGCATGAAACATTATGCACCTTTTATACGTTTATTTACACATGTCTAATTCTTTACTGCACGTAAATTCTCTACTGATAATTCTTCTCAAAAGACTTCAAAATGCACAACCCACCCAACAACCCTTCAAAAAGCAGCATTTTAAACTGTGTTCCATTTACAAAGCAGATTGAAGTAAACTACATTTCCAAATATTTAATAAAGTCAAATCAAAATAGATACATTATATATAGCATATAAAATAATTATAGACATTTCAAAAGTCAAAAATCTATCATAATGTTCACAAAAGCATTAATTTTAATCTAAATGCATCATCTCAAGAGCACCCAAAGCATAAAATGCAGGTCTTGGCACTTCCTTCTCCCAGGCAGCTGAAAGCTTAAAATCATGACTGAAGTCATAGTACTGAAATTGCTGTGCAATAAGATAGTAAGAAGAAAAAAAAAAATCTAATTTCTATTCCTATGCTATCAAGAATCAAAAGATTTTGATGACAAAAACACTGGTTGTTTCAAATCAATGTTATAAATTTTCTTAACACTCAAGGGAAATTTTTTTTCAGCTAATATTTCCAATTAAAAAGAAAATCTTTACTCTCAAACCTCTCAAGCAGACGGAAACAAAAAAAACCCCCACATTTTAACATAAATTACGGCTTGGAGTAGAGTCACTTTTAACATTAAAGTCAAAATCACAATGGAATCCCTCTGAGACAGGGATCCAAGTCTTCCTGTGGATAAAACAGTGTGACTGGCATGATGGTACGAACACGTGAATTTGACTTAGGGAAAAGCAAATGTCCCCAAAAGACAATATTGTAATTACACCGTGCTCTGGCCATCCACTGAAAATTGCAGGCATTTTTTCCCACCTGCTTATTTTCTACACCAGTTCTTCTGGCTATCAGATAACAACATGTAAGATCATAGTGTTTAAATGTGTGAGGAAAATCTGAGGAAACGGAGACACACCTCAAGTCACGGACACAAGTCAAGGTTGCTGGATATCCACAGTGAAGCTTAAAACAAACTAAAATTGCTAGTTCATTAATTCAGTTCTTTTTGCTGCTATTTAGAGACAAAATGGTCTGTGAAGTGTAGCCTGGCAGAGAGTTCAGAGCAGAAAAGCTTGTGTGGAGAGAGCACTAGGCAGACAGTAACTACTTGGCAATATACATATGGAAGAAGTCTGCACTTTAACTGTGTTTTCAGGGCTTATCAATTTCGAGATTTTATTTTTCACAAATTAAAATAAACACCAGAATATTAATTAAAAAAAAAATAAATGAGATTTATTCCTTTCATTTACTAAATTACAGTATATTTTCCAAACCCCCTGACGCTCATGGAAATTCCCATGCACTTGAGGAAGCCACCTAGACTCCAACATGATAATCACCGAGACTATCACAGCAGCTCTTGATCAAATGTTTAGGAAATTTTGTTAAACTGTCTAGTTGGAAATAAAGCCATTTCATTTCTTGTGTGAGAATATTTAGGGCTGCTAAGTGAGATTTTCATTCGAAGAAAAATTTATATTCACACTTTTAAATCAAAATACTGTTTGTGTTGTTTGATAATCAAAAATTTGAAGTCTCTTACTTCAGTACTGGAGTTAAGCTTGGTTGGAAAAAAACACGTTTAATATCAAAAGGACATTATTTAGTCTTACAACTCCGTAAGCCCCTCTCCTTTCCTCCCCCACTCCTATGCAGCAGCTACAGTTTAAGACTGAAGACAGCCGAAGAGCCCAAGGAGCAGACAGCGCGCAGATTACCACCTAGCTCAAGGTACTTGCTGCACTTTCATCAACCTTCATTTTGCTTCATTAAAAAAGCTAGATGCCTTTTTTTAAACCTAACTGAAAATTGAGACCAAAGCCAGTTGCTGTAATCAGCTTATATTTAGTTAGCAAATTAAACTGTGCGAAAAGGCACATAGCCAGAATCTCTTACTCAGCCTAAAGCCAGATGCTGCTAACAGAAAGCGTGTGGTTGGGACTGCTAGCATTTGCAGACAGTCCAGTGAGTCAGGCAGATCACACAGTCGTATGAAGGCACCTCAAACCAACCTAACAACAAATACTGTTTGTCACTCTTGTGTGCTTCATGCAAACGCAACTACCATATTATTTAAAACAAATTGAGCTGCAATAGCACAATCTTGCTTGTCAAATCATTCCTTTTAAAGCTTGCTGGAATTTCCATCACACAGGAACTGATGAGGCTTACTCGTTAGATCTGTAGCTGCTGTGTAGGATCTACTAAACCCTACCCTGGGATCATGAACATCCTGCAGCCAAAGGACAGTTCCAGCTGATCAGAAAGCTATTAAGTGAAGCCAGGAAAGATCTATTACAGGAATACCTTCTATTCTGATTTTAACATAAAACCACCAGAAAGCAAAGTGACTGGGAATAAAAAGAAATCCACAAACACTTTCCCCTTGAGTGCTAAAAAGGATTATAACATGAAAGCCCTCTCGGACTTTCTGACGAACCTACTTTATTGTGCTACTCCCCTTCACCCTTTCGGTTTCATTATTGAAAGTGGGAGAAACATACTAATAACACACCCCAAAATACATATTAATGGTGTCTGTCACTCACAATTGGGTAAAATAATTTTTCCCTTTTATTGGCTTTGATCGCAAAAACAAACCAAAACAAACAAAACCCAGTTAATGCTGAAATCCTAAGGCTGAAAAACAGAATTGCTAACAATGAGAAAATATCCACTGGTGGGTAAGTGTTTATTTTACTTAGTAAAGTAAGAGAGTATTTTCAAACTGTTTTTAATTATATGCAATTATAGTAACAACTGTTTACAGATACACTTACGGCTGCCAGCTAAAGAGAAGGAAAAAATGTGTTAGAATGTGTCACCTTGATGACAATGTCTTACAGACCTTGAATTGTATATGAAAACTGTAGGAGAGATACTGGGGGAATTTTCAGCTTCATAAGATCAGAGGTGGGTTTGGTGCAAGAGATACAGCTAGTACTTTAAAGTGAGAACAGGGCTATCAAATACAAAGCTTAGCAGCAGAAAGAGTGCATGCGTTAGTTCAGGTAAGTCCTATACAACTACAGTAATGTCCTTCTCTCTACAGAAATAAGTTTTCTGACACCATCTAGGACCACATTTACCTTACTTCCTTACTGTACTGGCTTATTCTGGGACAGTGGAAAGTGTTTTTATGAAATAATGGAGCTAATGGATGAAGTTCCCCCTTAAAAAAACAACCCTCATTTATTCCCCAGACTATGACCTTGTACATTGTACTGAACAGTCTATTTTTAGTACTCCAGCCCTCAAAAGTTGTCCAAGTCCTCCTTTGCTGCATCCTGAAAGTCCTATTTATTAACAAATTTGTATCAGCAGTTTGCCTCCTCTTTATGTCCAGATGTTCATCAAATAAATGATAGATGAGCTGACTCCGTTTATTCCACACAATCACATTTGCATCCTTGAGCTGACGCATCGTATTTTGGAGAGCAGGAAGGGTAATAGCTTATGTTTACAGACTTACAATTTTTGAAAGAATCAGACTTGCACGAGAAACAGTTCTGTATAGCCTCCCAATTACTTAATCTGCCTTACTACGCATTATGCTATTATCTTTGTATGTTGTAACATTTTACTTTCAAGGACAGATTCTTGGACCAATTTGCACTTCCAAAAATATAAGGGTATTGAAAAAATCTGTATTTGATTTTGAAAAATACTGTTGCACAATTTAAAGAATAATTGACTTTGTAATTTCAAACAATATTAAAAATTAATTAGTCTCTGGAGCAGCCTTATTTCACAAAAGATAAATTTTCAAGATTTACTATTTTAAATTTCAAAACAGGAACTCAGAAAGTCCACGTCCACAGCTGCAAGAATAGATCCTGCATCAAAACACTTCTAATGGTACTCTGCAAAATATTACTACCATTCTATAATGATGAGGGACGGAGGACTCTATAAAAACATTGTTCCAAACTTTCCAGAGACTTAGTCAGGTAGACAAAAATATAATTAAAGTACATGGCAAAATATAGTGAATGTATATGAGGCTTATAAGAACTTTATCAGGAACGTATGTGATGAAAAGCTTTTGTTTACTCCAAAACCTCTGATGAGATGGATGTGTTCATCCCTGCAGCATTCAGCCTAGAAAATTAAAAATTATGCGAAACAAAGGAAATTTAACTAGTAAAAGCATACACTTATTGAATGGGCTTGTAGAGGCAGTAAAAGCTAATGCCACACAGTTATAAACAGGTATTATCAAGCAATGGTATGGCACCAGAAAGCCTGGCAACAGGAAGACAGTATTATTCCAATGAAAACACTTTCTTTTATGTGCTACTGTGTATGTATAGAATCAGTCTGGCATATAGTAAAATGTTTCAAAATTAATTTCTTACAGTATTGAAAACCTGATGTAACTCCGTGTTTTATAATAGTAATGCACATCATGCTGAACTGGGAAATTCTTGTTAGGCTGTTAGCGAGGAGCGCTGCAGCTCGTGCTCTGGCAGACAGCTTTCACATTTAAAACATTTTAACATTCTGGGAGCTCATTCCAGATGCCACTCTGAATGCAATGCATAAGCCCCTACAATTGTGACAAACAAAGGTTTGACAAAGCAAAAAACACACAGGCACTATGAAAAAAGTCTCTGTTAGGTGGCTTTCAACTGAATAATATGGCAGTAATTTTGATACAGCCACAGACTTGAAAAATTAAGAGACTACAAATCATATGCAGTTTACCAGAAGTACACCCCTCCCTCTGTTCCAAAAGGCAAAGTCTTAGACAAAACGGATTCATATGTATTTTTCTTCCCTTAGTCATACAAAAAGCAGGAAGCCATTTGATGCACAATGTCCGACAGCATGAATTTTGAAAGTCTAGTTCCAGGTCAGACCAATGTTGCCTGGCAAACACATACAGAAATTAAGAGTTTAAACCCAAACAGCAAAGAACAGTGGAGCAACCAATTACTGCCGACACTTCCACTGGAGACTACTGTATTTCTGGTTAAGTCATCATCCAAAGTCTGCATCTAATTTAGCTAGAATTCTCTCCAGAGCAAAGATACCAAAAATGGAAGTAGGCATTTATCAATTCATTATTAGCCTTATAACTGCCTCATCAGTCTTGCATCCTCTAATAAAGACAGAATTGCTACATTCTAGTAGCTAATGGTAAGTACTAGCACTCACAAATCTCAGGAAATTCAGAAAAGTAAACTGTAATTATCTTAACTTTCTGTGTCTGAAAAACATTAGTCAGGAATTTAGCATTACACCTGTGTAACGGGAAGAGTATACTGAACTAGAAAAGATATTGTAATAAATACTAATTTGACCATGTGATATGTGCTAATAATGCCCTCTTTTCCACAAAATGAGTTTATTTGTAATATCAGGAGTTTCTCTTCTCATATTTTTTATCTGGCAGTCTACATGAGTATGATTTCCAGGATTCATAGCTGAAGAATCAAAATGTCCAAACAACAGATAAGCTTTCACAAAACAAAAATCAATGTCAATATTATTTTCAATTCTTTGCTACTTAAGAAAATTGCCTGCAACTCACCAATATTCTAATGTCAACTTACTAAATCCATGATCACTAGAGAGATAGAAAATTATTTTCATGGAAACATACTGTAATATTCAAATGTTTCCTAATTCTACAGGTAAGCTCTTTAGGGGAAGGGACCATTTCCTTTGTATAATTTATAAGCTGCTGAGCATGTTACTAGTGTTTAGGAGAATATATTAATACACATTTTTTGCATTTCACAGCAAGTTTATCACATCAAAGACATAATCAAGCCATGAAATGAGATCTGCATTCAGCATACACACAAACAGAATAATAGTTTTAATATTAAACTGTTTGCTTTAAAACAAACAAGTCCTCCACCTGTACTGCAAGTCTTGAGCCACTGTAAAGGTATGAAAAGTCATCCAGATGGACTACAAAACCTGCTGACCAGGCAGATTCCTCTGACACAGCTTAAAATACGCTTTGCACTAGAGCTTTGATATATCCCTTATCTTCTCCTCTGTATACTGCAGTTAACAGGTGAACCTGTAAGCAAGATATTCCATGCCACTCACCCTTCACAGGCACAACCACTACCAACATCAACAGGATGTTGACAACTGTTCTCTCTTTCAAGTAAGATGGGTTAATATTTAGATAGAGGACAAACTCACAATTTACTTCCAAAAACTGCTACCTAATGATGCTGAGAGAAATTACACAGTTTTAGGACTAACAATTTGGAACACAGGTGCATTTAAGAATTGTCACCTTTTAAAATCTTCTGGCTGACATGACCACATTTATCAAACGCTGAATGAGGCTTACAGGAAGGCCACATGAAATGAAGTGTAAGGCTGTAGGCTGAGATATTGTTTAATAAAAGCAGGTGGTGGTCAGAATTTTACCTCCGTATTATTGTAATTATGGCTATGTAGTTACTTTCTTTCAGCAGAAATTTGCAGCTTGCCTACTGGAAGGTGGATAATATTTACGGGATGATGTTGAATCCAAGACTGAGGATTTTCTGCAGATGTCATAACAAAAGGTGAGACTTCACCAGTTTTATGCCTGCATTCTGTTTCAGATATATGTGCTTCTCTGAATCTTTCTCTCATTAGCGAGAATGAAGTTACACCCTTTAAAGGTTTCCAATGGATAAACAGCATAATGCCCTTGCATAATTTCATACATTACAATGAGGCACCCCCTTGGCCATTTTAAGAACAGTAGATTGTTACATTTTTCCTTAATTTGGGGCAACAGTCAAAGGATACTTTCTGAAAGTCCACGGCAGAAAAGAATAAAAATTAATTGTAGTTTTAGGTTGACAAGAAGCTTATATTTCTCTTTGTAATGTGTGAACCTATTTTGCATAATATTAGTAATTTAAGAACTGTTAAAGATACAGCTTTAAAGCAATCTCAGTTGAATTCTAGGAAAATGGCTAAGCATATTTTAAGCAATTACTAGATACAGCAATTCAGTTGCTGCAGAACTTATGCAGTACAAATTTGTGTGCAAGGTCATTATACGAGTTCAAAACCCTTCAGCCAAATCAAGTGTCGTTCATGCTTTTACTTTTAAAGTAAGTTTTATTTTGCTCTACACAATATATAGTACAGCCCCAGGTAACCTGATTCTGTAACCAATTTCTACATAGCCCTTTCAATTAAACAACATTGCTCAACATACCATTTCTCTCTTTACTGGAAGAGACTTCAGTGGAAAGCTTTTTCCATAGTGATATCTACATCTTACTTCAATTAGAAGAGAACACTCAATACCCCTATTTTACTGCCATCTGCTTCTCTATTTTTCATAAAAATGTATGACTTTGTTTCTGAATAAGATGTACGTTTGCTTTCATTCTTGTCAGTCCTCAAGAATAGCAAGGGGAAATAGTAATACCAGACTGAGGATATTTTATCTTGATACTTAACTTACTATGTGATAATAGGCATCAAATAGACAAAGTCATAGAAGTCCCAAACATAGTTTGTTTTCAGTAACAAAAGCATCAGACAGGACTCACTCTAATGTTTCCAAAGAGTGTATTTCCAAACTGCAGGGCTAAACATGCCTTAAGTCTCCAGCTGCAGAACATAAGACATGCTTACAACATACAAATCAGGTTCTTTAAAATTGACTAGTTTTTCATGACAAAGCTTGTAAGTAATGGCATGAAAAAAGCCATAGTGGATCACACCAAACATTCACCTAACTTAGTACCCTATCTCCTACAGAAGCCAAAAGCAGGTATTTAAGCAAGTCTATCAGAACAGGCAAACATATACAACACTTGAAACAAATACTTACCCACTTTCCAAAAATTAGCAACTTGGGTAAAAGAAGTTCCTCTGCCATAAATTGTCCCAGCATCTTTAACTTTTTACTTTTAGCACCCGACTGATGTAAGTGTTTTAATTCAAGAGAAGCAACTGTTTTGTTAAAAGTATGGATAAACTTACAGATAAAGTCTCCTTCAAGCATCACTGCACATTCTTGTATATAATGTTTAATATTTCAGGACTCCTGTTATATATCAAATACTCCAGAAAAAAGCATCTGTTTCACTAACATTTTAAATTAATCAGTAACTCTCTTCTGTAAGACAGTTAACATTTACTTTAAGCTACATCCATTTCTTTGCATCTCTATACAAACTTACAGGTTCTCAACACTATGAGAGTTTGCAGATGCAAACTTTAAAGCAACATATTAAAAAACACTTACTCACTACACTTCTTGTACTTTGCTTATTTCAAGTGTCAGCTTTACAACAGCGACAACCTGACCATATCCCTCTGACTGCAGTCACACTAACAAAAAAGTTCAAAGCTGGTCCTGAGGCTCCTGGGAGAAACATCAGTAAAGGCACCAATTACCTGCATCAGTTTTCTTGAGAGCTCATTAGTGAGAAATTCCTCTTCCTTTTCATAGTTTACTGCAAGTGTTTCTTTTTCTTTCTGCAGAGCTTGAATCTTCTTAAATAGAGTGTTACTGATGAATTCCTCTTCCTGCTCTGCCCTTGCTTGCTGTGAAGTAAAGACATAGTTTTAAGAAAAAAGGGAGCAAGTTTCCACGTTAAAAGTTGCAATTATTCCATTCCCCTTTGAATGCCCCCCACCTCTTTTTTTTTTTTTAATCTTGCCCATAATCCTGGAGAACAGTAGGATGGATCCAAGGGCTGGTACCATCCCCTTTTCTAACATTGTAGCACCTTTCTTCCTTTTTTGTTCCCCATCTTTCAACTTGGGAAACTACACTGGTGCTTTAAAGTGGCCTCCCCCCAACCAAATGCCTGAATTCCCCAACCTTTTAAACTTTATAAAAGCATTACTGATTCACAGATACCTACTTTTACCTACTCTATTCCTAAAAACAAACTCCTCTTTAAACGTTCTCCATTACGAGCTGAAGCACAGCTCAGACTGCTGCATTCAGCACTGTGCCTTCTTTCCAGATCCCTTAGACTGCAGCCCTGCTTTCTAGGAGTCAAATAATGCGTTTATTCTTTCACCCAGATATGTCTTGCTTCTGAGCCACAGGGAGCACGGCTCATCTCATGAGGATTTCTTCCCAACCACCAGCCCAGGAAAACATACTTCTATTACTTCTCAGAACTGTTACTTCACTACATACAACATCAACTTTAAAAAATGCCATGTGGTAGCTTTACCCTGAGGATTTCCAAATTTCACAAGAGAAGAGCTACTCTGGAAATCTTCCCCATGAAGAATCACTAGAGGAAACAATTCCCACTTCACCTCTCCTATAGCACCTAGGCACTGCTCAACAGAAAGCCAGCCTTGTGAGCTCGTTCCCTCACATTCCCTACAGTTTAAGTGTTTGTATATTTTTTTAATGTACATATTAGAAACTTGATAAATGGAACACAGAAGTTATCTTTCGGAAGTCTGCTCTAAAAGGCCACAAAGGGTATTTCATATGGGGAAATGAAAGATCACAGCTACAAATTGGTAGAGCCAACTCTTAATTCCACAGTCTAAAGAGAGCTCAGAACAACAGAATGGCAGAAATACAGAATTCCCAAGCCACCACCTTTAACAAATGAGACAATGTAGTGTTGAGGAGTGTTTTCATCCCCTGCAGTAAAATCCACATCACTTGAACTGCAGATTTGTGATTTGCCCTGATTCTAATAAAATGATACCAGCTTATAGCTTACCATATGTAAAGATTCAGTAAGTTTTATTTCAGTAAAACTTGATAGAGGAAAATTTAAGAACTGAAACAGAAGCATAACTAGAGTTTTACTGAAAGCTTAGCTTCCATAATCTTCTGCCCAAAATGTGCCAAAATAACCATCTCTTTTTACATATTGTACACTGGAAAATGCTCAAAAGGTTTCCTTATGTCAGTGATCTTTCAGCTGGAATGATATATTCCCTAGTAGTCCCAAGAGACAAGTACTTAAACAGAGGCACCTTCCATGCCTACAAGAAAAGTTACTTAAAGAACATAAATGTCTTAAGTTGGTGGAACAGTAGGACAATTGTAAGTTTTTCTCATGGTATTGCCAGTATCATAAAATCTAAAGTGGTGGTTTGGAAACTTCTCAGTTGAGTCCTCCTTCCATCAAGTCCTTCTCTTCACATCTTTATCTCTGCCTTCTTGTGTCTTCTCCCACCTCTATCACTTTCTTGTCTTGGCCCTTTCCCACTATCTGCCACCAGCTCCCTTCTCCCTGTCACCAGCAGAGCTGGCACAAACCAGAAAGGGAAAAAGAAAGAAAGAAAGAAAGAAAGGGAAAAAGAAAGAAAGAAAGAAAGAAAGGGAAAAAGAAAGAAAAAAGACAGGAAGACAGAAAGAAAGGGAAAAAGACAGAAAGAAAGGGAAAAAGACAGAAAGAAAGGGAAAAAAAGAAAGACAGAAAGAAAGGGAAAAAAAGAAAGACAGAAAGAAAGGGAAAAAAAGAAAGACAGAAAGAAAGGGAAAAAGACAGAAAGAAAGGGAAAAAGACAGAAAGAAAGGGAAAAAAAGAAAGACAGAAAGAAAGGGAAAAAAAGAAAGACAGAAAGAAAGGGAAAAAGAAAGAAAGAAAGAAAGGGAAAAAGAAAGAAAGAAAGAAAGAAAGGGAAAAAGAAAGAAAGAAAGAAAGAAAGAAAGTCTGGCACAGTTTATTAGCTTAGGAGCTTAGGTCCTGCACAGCACCTCCTCTCTAATGTTTGTGCATCTCAATGGCAGAGACCCGCTACTCCAGCACGTTCAGCATTGGTATTATCACTTGTCACATCAAAACAACGTAGAGTTGTCCAAGAGGTCTGAAGAAATGCTAAATTGTCAGCTCACATCTCAGAGGATTAAAACTCAAGGAATCTAACTGATCTCAATAACATCATCTATCACTAAATGTGGCTTTACTTAGAGCTACTAACAATCTTACATCTTCAGAGACATTTCGGAACAAAGTAAACAAGTCAAATTGCAAGGGTTCATTGTCCTCAAATTGTTAAAATTCATGCATGCTGTTCCAAAATCAACTCCTCCATTGCCTTCACTACACAGGATTTCTACTGGTGTCTGCTTTTCAATGGTTCAGACAATAAGACAGTAACACAGACCAAGCTTACCTGAAATTAAATTAGAAAGCACTTGGTTCTAAAAAAGAAGAGAATCAGGGTGTTTTTATTGTGATTTCTGTTCATTTCTAACTTGCATATATTTGTTCTGCTCATGCTTTGCACCAATCAAAAGCTCTAAAATCACATTATTACAGCCCCGAGCCTGCACAACACTTCATAGCCAGATCCTGATGTTATGGCATGATGGGTGCTTAGGCCAACATGAACACAGGCTGCCAAGATCCCAGCCCACTCCCAGGCAAACAGCAATGCCCCTCCTTTGTGCTTGCATGGGTGCTCATGCGGCCAGGCAGCAGGCCAGCACAGGCAGGAGACACCCAAAAACTAATCCTTTCCCTTCCTCCTCCCATTTTTCTTTCCTGGATCTGCTTCCTGGACTGGCGTACCACACAGGCAAAGTGCTGGCACGTGGAAACGAAGAATGAACAGCCACAATTTAGACCTGTTTAAACTGCTCTGCAACAACCCCCTCTGCCTACACCGTGTAGGACACTGGCTTGCACTCAACTGGCTCAAAGGAAAAGCTGAGTATGATTATATACAATTTAGATGTTTAAACTGCTCTGCAACAACCCCCTCTGCCTACACCGTGTAGGACACTGGCTTGCACTCAACTGGCTCAAAGGAAAAGCTGAGTATGATTATATCTGCCTCCATTATATGAAGAATATATTCCTCAACTGAACAAACAACAGGGACCCTATAAATCTAAGTGTGAACTGTAAGTTCCAGATATCCACACATCCTATTTAATACAATGAATGTCCACTTAAATTACCCAAGGGTCAGCAATTTCAACACAAACTTTTTAGTCAAAAAACATCATACAGTTATTAAGACTGGGTACAAAAGCACGTGATGCATTACCATATTTCTTCTAAATCCACATACTTTCATTCTGAAACTTTCCCTTCATCTTGTTAGTCATTACTTGGAGATAGCTCAGTTATCTTAAGTAATAAAATCATTCATGTTTACCTTAATATTGCCTAAAATCTTGATATCTGTTACTTATTTAACCCATAATTAAACCGATGTTGTAACACATTCATTAAAAAATTAGTTTTTAATACTATTTCCTGCACAGACTCTGTCACTGCAATGTTTTTCTGGACATGTATACATTGTGTTCCCATATGGATAATTTGCCTCTTTATTAAGTATTTGCATTGGAAAAGAGGCTCTGATATAATCAGCAAAAGAAGAGAAACAGCATGGAAATCAGAGACAGTCTTCCGTGGGTCTTCCATGAGGGTACAGAGTTCTTGGGTTTTCCTCTGTTATCCGTATCACATTCAACATCCAAAAACACTAACAGCAATTCACTCTGTTCTGTGTACCATATTACAAAATAAATTGCTGAGGCGCTGAGTGATATAAAATGAAAACACCCAATCAGTCAATCTCTGGAAACCTGAAACAAGAAATCTACTTCTACCACAGATTTTCTGCATAACCATAGAATCTCAAAACTCCATGTATAGCTAACTCAGAGCATTTCATGGATGCATCCACTAAGAAAAATCTGTAATTATTGTGGTCGAGACCATAAATGGCAAAGACTGTTACTTTGCAAGAAATCAAGAATGAAGGGGGGGGGGGAAGCACCTCATACACATAAAACACACAAAACCTCTTATATTTTCTAGGAAGAAAAATCCTATTATTTCTAATTCAGTAGCATGTGAAATCCTGATCACTAGTAGAGCTGATGCGTGAAGTATTGTAAAAACCTGTCCTTGTGAGCTTACAATCCAATGAGCTAATTTTCAAAGAATTAAGAAACATATTTCTCGTAAACTTTATATAGTAACTATCATATTAGGAAGTGAATCTCATTAGAAGTTATTTTTCCACATGCTGCATATACTAGCATAAACTGTGAAAAAATCCTGATCACTAGTAGAGCTGATGCGTGAAGTATTGTAAAAACCTGTCCTTGTGAGCTTACAATCCAATGAGCTAATTTTCAAAGAATTAAGAAACATATTTCTCGTAAACTTTATATAGTAACTATCATATTAGGAAGTGAATCTCATTAGAAGTTATTTTTCCACATGCTGCATATACTAGCATAAACTGTGAAAAGTTTAGTATTAAAATCTTTTTCTGCTCTCAGTTCTTCTTCCTGTAAATACACCTTTAGCAGACCAAGTTCACACTGCTAGATTTCCCTCTGCCCTCTTGCTTCTAGTACATGCAGCAGCTTCTGCTTACGGTGGGATGCTCTCTTTCTGTATCACTGGACCATACCCCAAACACACTGCTCTAGTGGCACTATTTTATGAAGCAGCAAAATCCAGTATTTCCGATGAAGCATCAGCTTGAACACAGTCAAATAAAAAAAAATAAAAATTAAAAAAAAAAAACCAAAACCACAGCACTCTATGCTCCCTTCTGCCCCCAGTTAGTTATTCTAAAAGCTTCACAAGCCTTCCTGATACTGCACACTAAGCAAGCAGGTTCAACAATCACAGTTAATACCTACTCCTTAGTCAGTAACAGTACAACATTATCAGTGATCTGACATGAACAAGATCTTGCATTTTAATTCCAGCTCTCACTTCAGACACAATTTCAGTAACAAGTGTTTCACAAACCACTCCAGTCACCCACACTCGACCACCTGAAAGCCAGATGCCAAGCATACCTGGCTTGCATGCTGACAAAGCATCACCTGTCTCCAGCTGGCATCCAGAGTAGAGGTGACACTAGATTTCAGGGATCTTGTTGGAGACAGCCTACCAAGCACTGTTTTGATCTAATCCACTCTTGACGGTCCCTCATCTTTAAGGCAAGGGCCACCATGACCTCTTTACAATTCATCCATCTTTTTACGGTGCAATTTCTGTTGACAAGACCCCATGGACAATATAAGCCTGCAGATGGAGCTGAAGAGCAGTTTAATCTGGTTGCTGTACACAAGAAACAATCTTTGCTACTGAATATAGACTGAAAGGTTGGGACAGCTTCAGGAAGAGATGATCTCAGTTGCTGCACATGTTACACTGAACTAAAGCTGTCACTTCAGAAAGCAGCCTCTTCCAAAGTCCTACTAAAAATATGATGAGGTAAAAGGGGCATTAAGTGCAGAAAGACACAATGGCATGATTTTAGAATATGCAGTTCTTGCATAAAATAAAATTTAGTTTCCCAATTCTCCTGAAGTACACACTCCTCCTCTAGCAGTACTAACTCAAGTTACTGCTCTGGCCGTACTTTCTGGCACCAGTTTAAAACAGTACGGAAAACTACTGCTCTACAAATGCAATAAATATTCCAAGTGAGCTGATACTGTTCCCTTACAGGAGGAACTTTTACACTGCAGCTCTCCCAGGCTGGAGCTATTTTTTCCTACAAACCTTCCAGCCACACCTGAAACGAGCACAATGCATGCAACGTGCATTTCAGACAAGGAGAAACACGAACCACCACAAGAACATAAGTCAACAATAACTCAGACTAAGGGGGCTCACACTACTGCCCACTACCGTGACTGCCCAGCAGCACACTTCTATCTGTAAGGGCTGAAGGACAAGGAAGTTCCACCAAAGTCCCAGTATGACATGGGCGCAGCTTTCCCTGCAAGTAAAGGTACTTTTTTCAGTTGGGTGGCCTGTCTGCAGAGAAAAGAGAGTGAATGCTCTTGCGGTTAAAGCAGTGAGCTGGAATTCAAGTTCTGGGTTCAATTTCTAGTGTGATTTCCTGTTTAATCTACAGCAACCCCCAGGGTTACTTCCTCAGTTCTGACATAAAAGTACTTTTTTCCTTTTCATTTTTTCTTTTTCTTTTTTTCCTTTTTGCTTCTTTAAGATGCATTTTCAGGAGTAACAGAGCTACACAGATAGCAGAACTGTGCATTTTTATCTTTGGGTATACAGTATCTCCTAGAAGCCCCATACTTTTGAAAACAAACAAGCAGTAATACCTTGGTATGTTTCCTTCAGAACCCCAAGCTGCTGGGCACTTTTTTGTTTTGTTTTGTTTTAAACACAAACCCGGTAGATGAGGGAGGAACAGGGTTTTTTGTTTGTTCAAAAAAAAACCCACAAAAAACCAAACAACCAACTTACAGGCTTACCATCTGTATGATAAGCAATTATTTAAAGTGTTAAAATACAGTTCCTTTGAACCTCCGTTTATATTTGGAAATTCTCTCTCCCCTTCATCCTCCCACCCCCCTCCATTTAAAAGGTCAATTAGGTTTTGGCTGGGCATGTCAAAATGCTTCTGTCACAACATTCCTACTGCTAACTCCAGTCACAGCAAGTTTTTCACTTGATGTCTACCAAGTGATCCAGCATATTGCTGTAATGGCCACAGACTTACTAGAGAAATAAGCTGAGTCAAATGACATAAAATAAATTTTTCTGCCAAGTCAGTTTTAACCATGATCAGATGTTTTCAGCTCGACATCACTCATGCAGCCTTATGGGACGTTCTCTCAAAAATTCAGTTACCTTCAGGACATGGGTGCATACATCTTGTGGTTTGGAAAGCCACACAAGGAACAGCACATTAAAAGAGCCCTCAGAATTGACCAGCTTCCTAAACATCAAAGTTCAGTAGTATTCGTACATGCTAAATGTACGCTCTTAGCATCTGCAGTGAAGTAAATTGATGGTATACAATTCCATTCCACTTCAGATTTGTAAACACTTAAAATAGCTTTTCTCTCTGCATTTTGATGTTGACCTGCAAGAGTCTTGCACAACTGAAACACACAAGTGGTGAAAATTAAATAAGCAAGTTATGAAAACAGGCTCATTTCACAAACATAAATATTTATAAAATTAATGCATTTGGTTCATTACAAACAAGGTATAACAAGCTATGTGAAATCCATAATTAATACAGTCAATTCATGAATTTATTTAAAATTATTAAAAATAATTTAAATGTCTTTCTTCAAAACCGATAAAAAATTAGAGTGTGCTCTCTTCAAGGGTTTTTATTATATCAAAATACTGGCATTAAATAATTAAGAAAAATGCAGCACGTGAAAAAGCTATTGCGACAAAGAAAATATCAAGACAAGGTCTAAAAAAAATTTATCACCCCTCAAATAACTTTTATTTAGCAGTTTAACCATGACCACACACTGTTACGCAAGTCTTAATGTAATTAAAGAGTATATGGTAATAAAGCACCACAAAGAAAAGGTAGCAAGGTTGTACAGGCAAACATATTTAAACATTTCCTATTTTGAGTGCTCGACATTACAACCTTAACAATCTGACTATTCATTAGACACATGCTTTATAGCACTTATTTTTCAGTCACTTAAACGTCATCATGTAGAACAAGCTCCCAGACGGTTATCAGGGCCGGAGTCTCTGCTTCCAGTCCACAAGAGCTGTAACCTGAGCCAACAGAAGTTACAGGCCAAGGCAGGAATGACCTAGCAGGAAAATTAAATCTAGCCCACAGACCTTTCCAAATGGCTCTATTTCATGAAGCTGTTTCTCCACCTCATCACTGCACATGCACACAAAGTATACATTTTCTGCACTTCTTGCATTTTCAGTAGCAGTAGATTTCCAATGCATGTGTAAAATGAGTATAGCGCATACAAGCAACAAGCCCAGCTCCCCTAAGTCTTCAAGTTCACTGCATACAAGCAAAATATTTCTTCAAAATACACGTTAAACGTTCCCCAGAAGGATCGTAATGACCGCATCTGCAAACACGGCCAGGAAGGCAGTAAGAATGGGGCCGTATTACACAGCTTCCCTCTCAGCCCAGCAGAGGCAAGTGACCATTCCCAGCACAAAGGTTAGGCAACACTGCTCCAGCAGAAGGTACATGTGCTTTACTAGGGTCTTCCCCATTTTTGTGAGTTTGTACCTGATTGACTGAAGCTTTGCTTTGACAGAGACAGCCAAAATGGAAAATAAAATTACACTGTCATATTAAACACTGAACCAAAGTTTGAAATACCTCTCTGTATTCTTGACTGATGACTACTTGAAAGAGGTTTTTGCTTCACACTCTGACTGCCAGTGACACTGTTGTTTTACTCGTGAATTTTTTGTACTGTAAATAGTTTACTAGTTAATCAATAAATGTAAAACAAATAGAATACAGAAGCACATGGCACAGGTTTTGCTTTTGTTCAGCCTCAACATAAAAGCTGCTGAAAAACGTAATAAGGATACACATATACATAACTAGATTTGTAGTTTTATATTTAGTTTGCCTGAATTTTTGAACGTGCAGGTTTCTGGACATGAAAGAGAAAAAATAGATCAAATTGCTTATAGCTACTGTTGTAGCATATACTGTTTTGTTTTAAATTTATTTTCTATACCCTGCATGATCATTAGAATTACCATCCTTTTAAAATGCTGTGGTTTTGTTTGACTTGCATCTAAAATACTCAAGTTTAGTGTAATCTAGTTGTGTTGTGCTACTTAGAAACCAATAATCAATAACAGCTTAAATCTCAGCAACACCACCACTCGGTACTAGAACCTACAAGAAATGTAGTACTGCAGCAAATCAGTCCAAATTATTCTATAATATCAGACGTCTAATGCATAAACACTTCTTAAACTAACATATTTTAAATACTTTTTTGCCTGTTTCCCATCCACTGATAAATCACCATTTATCCTCAATGTACCCACACATTAACTATAAAATACACTGCTGGACTGACCAATTAGCAAACTCAATATTGCACGCTCCCAAAATTTCAGAGCAGGAAAAGCGAAAGATTCAGCTGAAGAATAGACTATTAGGTGATGAATTTACTACACAGCTTCTGTTCACAGAGGTATGTATGTTGGTGCTAACAGGCACTGAGCTGTGTTTTAAAATAACAAACTTCTGCTCAAAACGCAACCACAGCAAACTATTGTTATAAGTAGCTTTGCTGCCACAATTGTTTCTCTATTCAAAGGCAAAAGAGCACAAATAAAAGCAGGGAGCAGAGATTTAATAGTCACCCCCCAAAAAAAAATCTTCATTAAAATCCTACTTCACTTTATGTAGCTCAGGTGAATCATTGCAAGTATGCAAATATGAAACACTTGTTTTTCTTCATCGGAGTATATAATAAAAGTCAAAGTATAATTCTGTTATACCCAGCTTTTCCAGGCAGAAGGTGTCGGATCACTGCTGCATGGCATCCCCCACGCAGTGCCACCAGCATGCCACAGGTATCAGCAATTTTCCCTGTTCCCCAGCAGAAGACCATAAGTTTCCTCACTTCTAGACTGGGTCTTGAGTTCAAACAGCCTGTGTACGCATCATCCTTCTCTTCTAGATCCGAGTGGCCTTCAGCACTTGTAGATCCTTCTTTCAGGTGTGTATAACCTGTGGTATATCTACATCAATCAACCTGCCTTCCTTTAAATTTATTAAAACTAGGGAGGAGCACTACCATATCAAAATCCAGTTCTGGGGGTTCCAAACTATAGCATGAGATGCTCACCATGTAATTTCTTGATTCACTTTCTTTAAAACCTTTTTTTTTTTTTTTGGTTGAGTTTTTGTTTGGTTTAAATGGCTAGTTTAAATACAACTTAGATAATCATTAGGGATGGCAATGCTTTTCCCCACACTAGCGAGGTGTCCCTAGTCACTCAACATAACTAACCTCTTAAAAGCGCTCCTTTTAAAATATCCCTAATTTCATCTTACACACATTGGCTTTTTAGAGAAACACTTTCTCAGTGATCCACAAGTGCTGGAGACAAAGCTTGTTATTGATTATAATCATACCTTGTTCCAAACCAACACATTCACAAAGTAAACACCACACTGTCCATCCCACTCTTAAGACACATTAGCTCTAACTCCATCACAGCAAACAAGTGTTTCTACTTATCCTTCCTAGGAGTCAGTGAGTGGAGTAATATTTTGTTTTTTCCTTCTCTACAGTTTGGACATCTTACAGTACATACCACAGTATTCTGAAGAGCAACCTCTTTTCAGGCTTTCAAGACAAGAAACAAGTCTATCAATTTAGTGTATGAAAACATGATGAGGAATATGAAAAAACACCTCCTTTGCTCTGTACCCTCTGTCTCTGACCTCTACAAACAGAGGTTTCCAGGATGTGGGGGGAATGCAATCAGCCTAGAATATTCACCCTATACAGAACTGGAGAAGTAGGTCTAACAGAGGAATTTTTGGGAAATGCCTACCCACCTTTCCACCCACGGAGCAAGAACTTCCAGTTACATGTCTCAATTTGCAGAAAAAAGGGAGTTTTTTGCAGATCTACATCTCAGGTTAAATTTACTCTCGGAAAAGGACTCTGGAGGTGTCCCTCCTCTTGACCCAACCAGGATTTCAGGGTCTGTGAGGACAGGGCTTTTGCCTAATCAATCAATTCCTGGCAACACTAGCCAGGACAAAATTTCTACTCTTCATTTTCAGCAGATATGAAAAACACATAGTGTTTAAAGCTCTTGGAAAAACAGGGATTAAAAGACTCTACATTTTGCAAAATTCATAGTAACTGCTTTTGTTGTTTATTTGAAAGTGAAAGGAAACAAAGTGGAAATCCCACCACTACAAAAAAAACCCAAAAAACCTTCCAACATCCTGTGTTGAAAGTAGAAATTAAACTGTAAGGCACAGAAAGAAGCACAACTCCATACTACAGCCCACTAAACATTTTTGGGTTTTATCATGTCTGACTCGTTAAGAAACATTTATACTTTTATTCAGGACCAAAGTGTATCATTGTGGGAATTGTTTATATATGTAGTAGGAGTTTTAAATATGATTAGCATCAACAACAATAAAGGAACTAGAAAGACCTTAGCTTTAGGTCTGTGAAACAGAAGCATCACATTTTTAGGCAGTTTAAAGAATTAAAACATCTGAGGAAACTTGACGGATAGCTGAAACACTGCTAGGCCGTTTCAATCTACAGCACAGCTGAAGACATACTCATCTACCTCACTAAGCCTACCCCAAACTGAAGAGCAGACTGCATGTAATATTGATGCACAGAAGATGAAATTTCAAACAAAGTCAAATTCAGAGTTGAAAGTTTGTCTATCAATTAGAGTACCAGTTGATGAGCTGAGGGAATACCCTCTTTTCCAGGAACAAAACTGCTGCAATGGAAGACATGAAGGGATAGATGACTCTCACAGGAGCTGAAAGGACTGTCCCTATAGGCAACAATTAGCCTACAATGTCTGTATTTTAACTGAAAAGTTGAAAAAATTACAAACTCAAGTGTCAGGATTAAAAATTGCTTCAACATTTCTGTAAACATTTTGCTATAGCTTTCATCAAGGAGTCTTTGCACCCCACAGAGAGAGATGTGAAACCTGCACATCTGCAATTTGTGCTTTGGAGTTTCCTACTTCGACACTTGCCTTTTTACTGTGGAATAGTTCACCTCAAATGTCTTGCCTTCATTTTTACTTCATTCTCTCATCCCATACATTGAAACGGTCCACCTAACTAAAACTAAGACACCTCTTCAGTCAGACAGAAGGACTTGACTGAAGAAGTGTTACTCGAGACGTTCCCTTCTGGACATCCCCAGGCTGCTGCGCTGCAAGCAAGGCATCACAGGAATGTTTTCTGTTACGGATCCACAGGAACTTGCTTTATATTGTATTTTTTGCTTCTCTTCTACAATATGTCTTTGTCTCTTTTCCATTCATTCTGTTTAGATCCCAAATCCTGTGCATAATTCAATTTGTACATTTTCCCCCTATTATTCTCCTCCTTCAGCTTTTTTTTTTCTTTAAGAGAAAGACAGAAAGGATCCACCTTTTGCTCTGCTGCTAAATTCAGCAACTTCCTCCTACCCCCCAGGCCAAAAAAGAGCAGCAAAGCATCTGTTTTTCTCACTGCTTTTACCAGGCTATGCTGAAATACATCAGATGTCTACTGCTGACAATTTTCACTCCTTTGGAGGAGCACTGTCTTGTTTCTTCATCCCAATCACATTTCAAGATCTGTTTGTGAGAAACTGGTGCTCCATCCTTCTGCAGCACCCCATAGATCCAGCTGCCTGACCAGCCTCGTCTGCAGCCGTCATAGAGTTCCAAGCACTTTCTGCTCTTCCAGTCCCCACCTGAAATCCCACCCAAGCACACCTTATGAGGTGCAGCGTGGAAACAAACACTTTTGTTGAAGTCTCTAGCAGATGTGTAAGCGTGCTCACCGCAGCTGTGTGCCACACCAGTATTATTTCCTCATTTACTACAAGGAGCTTTGGCACTGACAGTCTATAGATGAAGATACACCCTGTGTACACCAACACTTAAAACTAAGGACTTTGAAAACAACAACTTCAATGTTAAGTGAAGTCAGTATCAACAGTAGGACAAGCAATGAGGCCAAGTAAATGGAATTAACAAGTGCAAGAAAACCACAGACCATGCACCTACTCTGGAAAAAAAAAAAATTAAAAAAATCACTTTCCTTCATCCTTTGAAATCAGCAATAAAATTCAAACTCCATTACAGTCAAAACCACAACTAAAATGAAGTACAGAACTTCCAGGATTTAAAAATTATCCTAAAGTCTTGTTTGTACTAGCCTTCCAATACTGAGATTAGCAACAGCACTAGAACCTCTAAAAATATTTAACATTTTACTCTACCATCTAAATCAGCAGTTGTGAACAATGCAAAACTCATGGCATTGGGCATACTCATTTGGGTGGGTGCCCTGTACTGTACTAGTGAAAAAAAATTAATTAAAAATTCTCACAGATACACAGCAGTAGCACACAGTAATATTTTTTTCTTCAGTCAAACAAGCCTGTTAGGTGTACAATGCAGAAAAAAAACCAAAACAACTCTCTCCTTCAAAATGTTTTAATGTCACTGGAGATAGACTAGGAAAGAATGGCCATTAGTCTCAGTAAATGTTCAAACCTAACATTAAACAGTGTTCTTAAAATAAAAGCTGACTATAAACCAGTTCTGACACACAATTCAAGATACAGCCTCGATGAGAAAGTTCACTTAAGAGAAAAGCAAAATTACTTTCTATGCAGAATAGCAAGCTCACAGAAACACCAAGAACTTTGCAATATTAAAAATTCCCAAATGTACTCTAAAATCCCATTTCTTAATTCACTTCCATCCCCAAAGTAATTCAGAGCAACAGACCAGTATTCCTACTGGCTGAAGACATTCTACCATTATTAAACACGGGAACATCAATAAAGTAACAGATAAAAAAAGTAGAGCTGTTGTGTAATATTTAAAGACAAGCAAGACATAGATGGTTATCAGAGTTTGGTATCAACCCAATAGTAATACTGGAAACAATTTACTGTATAAAGGACAGAAACATTAAAAGGGTCATTCAGCATGGTTTTATAGAGAACAAGTTGTGGCAGATAAGCATAGATTCATCTTTCAGCCAAGGACTATTTGTAATAAAGATAACTGCAAAGGTGTAGGATGTGTATATGGCAGCCATATGACTTTCTGATTTAGGATGCATGCCATACATTATTTTAAAATTGTTATAAAATAATCAAAGTATACTGCAGGATTTCCAAAGTGACCTCAAAAATACTTGTCAGTGGGAAATTTCATTAGAAATTTCACACCAACATGTACTAAGCATGATATTGTTCAAAATATTCACTGAGCATTATTATTCAGTAAGTCAGTTCTGATAAACTCTAGGAGACTGAGATTAGCAAGACTATAAAAAATAATAACAGAGAACAGACACCTTCACGTTTTGTTTCATTTGAAGCAAACTGAGTTCTACTAAAGCTGCATTTCTGAAAAAAGGACCAACCCCACAAACCAAAGGTTTCTCCCAGAGAATAGACATGGAGAGAAGGAACAAGCAACTCCATATTAGCTTCACACATGAAGCTGTAACACAGACTGCTATCCAAGGTCCAGAGAGACAGCTCACCTTCACTTCTGTACATAGCATTGGTGCAACTGATGGAGGGAGGGAAAGAAACTTAAGGGGTTGATACCTCTTTGTAAAGAAAAACAGAGGGGTTACAGAAGAGAGCCTCCAAAAATCCCAGAAAAAGGGAAAATATCCTTCCTGAGACTATGGCTCCACAATTATTAGCACCAAATCAAGTGCTACTAGACAACCCAGCCATACAAATCAGACCTGAAAGAGTCACAGGCATGCTGCTGCATTTCTGCCAAATTAGCCAGAGCACACAACAGTAAGCTCACGGAAGACAACTGAAGAGAGTGGTGGGAGGGGGGGGGGGGGGGGGGGGAGAAAAATAAAGCCTGTCAGTTCCAAATTAAGGTATCAGAAACATTTGTGCAGATTTGAAGGAGAAAAGCGTGTTTAGACTAGACCAGTGCATCATATACCCACATTTTTGATCCAGCACATTAGATTTGCAGCATCTCAGAGCCTGAGAACTTAGTTCAGTTTGTCAAAGGAAACTAGAAGATGCCTGTCACAGCCTGTATCTTCACAAGGAGAAAACAGAGGATCCAGAAGACTCATTAACCTAGCCAAAAGGCACAGCAGGAACCAACAGCTCAGCCTTGATGAAGCTGACGGGAAGAACCAGAGGCAGGACACCAGAGCCTTTCCAAGCACAATGGTTCTTCACCTCTGTGAGTCTTCAAATTAAAACTGGATACCCTTCCCAAAGACACATTTCAAGGTAAGTTATAAGATTCAATGCAGGAACAACTCAAAAACATGAAGATGTGACCCAGATCAAAGCAGATGATTTAGTAACCCTCGGAAGCCTCAAACTCCCTGAAAGTACAAGCACCTCTGTTCAAGCATTCTCATTTATTAACTAAATGAATCAAGTTTTACACAGTACAGAAATATTACCAGTTTTCCTCTGGGTTTTTTTTTGTGTTTGGTTTTTAACCAGCATTGAAGAAGGCCTACACCACAGACAAACGGTAATGTGCTGTTACCACTGCATCGACAATGCTTTTCCCTGGGAACTCAATATGCTAGTGGCTGTGCATAACTACCAAATGGAAGCAGATGATAATATACTTTTCTACAATTAGTTCACCAGCTGCACAGCAAGTAGTATTGCTTTTACCATGTTAACCTAAGGGCCAAAACAGTTAACACTAAAGTGCATTACTAAGCTTCCTTTTTCCTTTACAGACATTTTGTAGAAGCTCAATAGAAACTTCTTGAGAATCTGAGGCAAATGCAAAATCCAAATACAAGACACTCATTTCCTATGTGCCCGCTCTTCCTGAAAAATTTTGGATGGAGTTTCATTGTGCATGAATTTGCTAATCTTAGCAACAATGTTGTCTTTATTCAAAAAAGAAGGTAAGAAAATAATTTCTAAAATAAGTTATTTTTGACTTAGACTTTTAGTTTAGTCTGGCTACAAACTAGTTACAAACAACGCAGCTGGATACAAAAGCCCCAAGCAGGTTTCTTACACCTACAGAAGACATCAGAGAACAGCAAGTCAGCCTCTTTCACACAAGACCTACTTTAAAATAAAGAGTAAATAACAGACTTACAGACACCTTTTAAAACAGTAATCTCTCTGCTTTCTTGGTGTGCTTTTTACCTCTAGCTGCTACTAATTGATTTCTTTCATTCATCCCCCTGCCCTTAAGTGAGCACCTTTTAAAGGTTCATATTTTGATTCAGTTAGCCTATCCTGCCCTTTCTTCTACTATTAATAGACATATTCTGTACTGAAACAGGTGTTCTGCTTTGAAATTCTGGTGCAAACTCTAGGAAAGAAAAAAGCTGCTAAAAAGCATTTTTGCAGGGGATTTTTGACAATATAGCATACCCATTGACTTCCCCAAACCACCTATCCATGCTGACATTTTCCATGAAGACCCACAACAGCAGATTTCATGCATACACACACACAAATCCCACCGCACACTTCCTTGAGAACAAAATGCTAAAATCATATTTATTTCCAGCATCTAAATCTGGTTGTTTACTGAGAAAACTAACAAGTCTATGATACCACACAGGATTTTTCCGATCTGCAAGTCCCAGAAAGCCTGTTTGTTTTCAGGAGATGGCTGTTACCGAAAGCAACAAATTGCTTCAGGATTTGTGAGTAGGGGTGAGGAAATAGGAGCTGAGTAAGGCTTTTTCTTCCATTGTTTCTCCCAACTGGTGGGAGGCTGTTCACATTGCTCTGCAGAAACGCAGAGGAGACTGAGAAGCCAGGAGATTCAACTGCCCTCTGCTAGCGCTAGGGGAATAAAAAAAGTCAAGCTGAGAGCCAAGGTGCAGAGGCGCAGGTTTAGCTACAGAGACATGGGTAGCAGAGGTCTCTCAGTAAAATACTGCCACTCACAACTCACAGCAGCGTACAGCAGTCCCATGTCCCAACACCCCTTGCCAGCAAGCGCTGTAGCACTCACTACCAGACACTGATACCTCACGGCAAGCCCACAAAAACTAGCAAGTGTTACTGATGCCATTAGTGTTTTGGATCAGACCGTCTCATCTGAATTGACAATCCTGTTGGGGATCCACACAGCACCACAAATCGGGATTTCTAGGATAATTCCCTTCCCTACAAAGCAAACTGCGGGGAAAAAACCTGAGAAGCTATTCTTGTAAAATCTATGTTACAAAGCATTAAAACTGCTACATCGAGCATTCTGGAGCAGGAACATTTTTAAATTAAGGCTTCTCAAATACACTACCTTCACCTCAGTTAAAAAAATAAACAACAGAATAAGGCTTATTACACTTTAATTTTCTAACACTACAGAAGATGCCCGACTATAGCAGGCCAATTTACACAAGTTAAATTACTGAATCTACCATCCAAGAGTAAGCATATATGTACCTGTAGCAATCGGAGACTAAAACCCTTTTTGTTATTAAAAGCACTCTGTTTGTATGAGGCCTGTCAGTTCAAAACAGTAACAAAGAAAAACAAAATGCTTCAGTATCAGTTAAAGGTTACATGGCTTTCACTGAAATAGGATGACTTTGTTGCATCAAACACTGAAAAGTAGAAAAAAGAAGTTAGAAATCCAATTTCTACTGACTTCAAAAGAAACTTCCTGACCAAGCCATACCTACACCCGGCTGAAGAATTTCAGCTTTTGTCACATGCAACAATTCAATCTTTTGAAAAGCAATCACACCACCACCACCCCCCAGTTTTGAAGGTACTCTTATTTAATGAGAGAAGTTGTGCTGTCCCAGACTTAGTCCATTAAATATGATATCTCCTTGGTAGACCTTTTTCACCAAAAAATTAAGGAAGTTCGCACAGGAAATCCACTTCTGGCAATGCAGCACTATAACCAAAACTCACTACTTTACATCTCAAATACACAGCATCTCAGATCTTCAGGTGTGTGATTTTTCCCAACCTAGGCACCATCCGTTCCATCTCCTAAAAAAGACCTTGCAGAAATATACCATGAGATCATACAATAAAAGATTGCTAAATACATATAATGAACTCTCTGCAAATGGGTCAAGTGATCTTAGTTGTATCTTCTTAATACTTGATCTGAAACTTTGCATCTTGTAATGTAATGCTCTTGCACTGCTAGATAACACTTCAGATTTACCTAGCTTTCTCCTAGCTTTGCTCCCTCCCTCACAGTTTGTTACCAATAATAGCAGGTGAGATAAAGTTATCACGTATATTTACTTAATTTCACAGTCTTGCACATTTGCATTTCAGGCTACTGGAAGGAGTAGAGTTCGCACATCTTTTTGGATGTACACTTAGTCCAAGCTAGTTTTACCAATTTCAGTATTAAAGCAGCATCTGTTTTTACATGTTTTAGATGAGAGTTCATGTGAAGTTAGCGAGCATACAAGCCTGCCAAGTCAACACCTTTTCTCAGTCAGTTTTCCAAGTGCAACTACTTAACATAGGTCTCCTATGCTTAATTTAACACTTATTTTCAACCCTATGACACAAGGGTTAACTACAAAATAGAACTAACAGGATGCTATGCGGCAAGCTATTTAAGTAATCCCCAAACTGTACACATCCACACTGACACCAATAATACTACGGACAAACACAGAAACAAAGAAGATGATGACATATTAACACACCAGCATGGACACAAGAGGGAGGAGGAAGAAGAACGCTTTCTACCTGGTAACCTTGAAGGGAAAATATTCAAAACCATTAAAGACAATGGCGGGAGCTGAAGAAAGTGAAGAGTCTCTGCAGCACTCGCACAATGGAGCTCAAACGACGTGGTTCAAGGAGTCACCTTCACCTACAGCACACAGGCTTAGTCATTTCACCTGCTATTTTGGCTATTTCATTTGCGCTTCACAGCTCATCCTCAACACTTGATAAAAATCAAAGCTGATTCGTGACATTACAATGTCTACAACAGGAAACTGGTATGCAGCGCCCGTCTGCCAGCACAGCAACACGGTGAGGATCTTGAGCTGACTGGTGGAGGAGTAAATTGACGAAGGTTTAGAATCACAATGGAGAAAATCAGAAAACTTTCTATTTAATTACATTTACATGCAAATGGCACACATTTCAACCTTCCAACAAAGTTCATCTCCAGTCACTTGTATACTGGAGCAACGCAACAAAGTATTTTGACTGCAAATGTGTTTACACGACCGACTATGTAAACCACGGCACAAAGTCTCGGTGGCCTGAAAAAAAGTTATGTTTTGCATTCATTATTTTACCGCTTGCTGAATTAGGAGTGGTTTACTCTGTCGTGCACAGAGTTTAGCATACCAAAGACAGAGCATCTGCTAAAGATGCCAGTCTTCCAGACAGCCTACAGGTTGCTATAAAAGTCTAATACCTTTTCTCTCTTTATCCAAGATGTCAAAAACATACAGACTGAGTTTTGGATTTAAGAAAAATACTTCCTTTTTGTAAATTAAAATCTGATTAAAATATAAGGTAATCAGTCCCTAGAGACAGCACCAAAAGAACTTTAATTCACACAAACATTTTTTCAAGTTGTTTACAAACAGTACACCTACCAGGGGTTCAGAAAGATGCTGTCGCTTTCTAACAGGCAAAGAGAAAATGTCTGACTGACAAGATGTCTTAGCCCCTTTCAACATTAGAAGGCACTCCACTGCTACCTAATTAAGACACATTCTCTTCTCGTAAAGTATTAACAAAGCACACATTTCCCCGACTAGCACTATATTTGTCATCCTTGAATAAATTACTTCTGTATTGTACTTCATGCACTCTTCCGGCCCACATCCTGCTAGACACTGAATGCTTACTACTGGGAACAGATGACAGGTTTGCCTAGATGAGCTCCATTTCTTTGCTAGAGATATCGACAATGAAAAAAATGATTATCAATAAAATAGCCATTATGCTTGTAATAAAGCAACCCCTGTGAAAAATCAGATGAGAAGAGAACGAGCACATGCAGGTGGGATTGGTCTCTCTCAAAGCACCTCTATCTGCACTGGCAGGATGTACAGGACAGCGTATACAAGTATCAGGCTTACCTTTAATCAGTCTTTAACGTTACCTACTTTGCACGCAGGCCATGATCACTACAATGCCTGAACGATCACTCTAACCACTGAATTTGCAAAAAAAACCCCCATCTAAACTCCTAAACTCCCAACTCATACAGAAGAAAACAATGTCATATTTATTGTATTTTCATGTGTACTTTACTGAGGATTGATGCCTAACAGCATCATATAAAATGATGATAAATTCCAAGTTATCCTCTCAGTGCTCATAAACCAGTAGCTGAGCTCTTCCCATGACAGAGTGGTGTGTGTTACTCGCATTGTTTTTAAGGGGTTTATTTTAAATGAGTTTTTAAACAACCTCTTGAAATACCACAGCTAACAAAACAGTACAAATAAATCAAACACTTCTTCGTGACTAAGACGCTATCCTGCAACTCGCTGTTTCTGCACAGTGGCTGAAGAGGTGACGGCCGAAGAGATAATCCGTAATCTCCGCAGATTACTTACACTCGAAGAAAATCTCTACTTTGAGAAACTTCAGGGAACATCCAGCACCGCCCTTCCCCTGCACGGCCCTTACTGCTCCTTAACTCAAAACCCTGCCG
>NW_008794452.1:609949-661463 GCF_000699145.1 Aptenodytes forsteri
TAATTTACACGCAATTCAAACAACTGAAAACCTTTTTTTTTTTAAAGAATATATCTATAAAATAATGCATGGACGCAGGCAGCGCTGCCTGGTGAGCGCAGGGAGCGCGGGGGGCAGGAGAGGCCCCAGGGCTGCCCCGTGCCTGGAGTTGTACCTCCTGGCTCCAGAGGCCCCCTCGCCTGCCCGCGCTCAGGGACCCCCTCGGTTTCGGGCACTTGCGTCACCCCACCCCGCCGAGGCGAGGTGAGCGTGGCGGCGGTCCCAGCCCCGGCCCCCCAGTCCTGCTCCCCTTCACGGCGCAGAGACAAAGTGACATCTTAATTCAGGCCTCAGTATTGCTGTAAAACCACTTTGAATTAAGATATATTAATGCCCATCTCTCATTTCGGATAATGTATTTTCTGATTACTATGTGCATTAGTTTCCTTTTTTTTATTATTTCTTTGTGGAGCAGCTGTACAAAGGCACAAGTTGTAGTGACATATAACGGAGTGTACGCGCCGTTCATTATATGGCATAATGTGGTCCGTATTGCTCCTGGATAAATTACTTACCAAGACTGTATAATTGGTTTCTCAATTATTTATGAAGGGGTCTTTTAACAACAGTAATTTTTCTGTTAATGGCAAGTAAGGATTTCATTATCTCTAACTGCACTACCTTTTTGTTCCATGCCACAGTAAATTTCAAATTTTACTCTTTTTAATGGCTATAATATATGAAGGAATTCCATCTCTGTAAAGTAATTATTCTTTCTGCCTGCCTGGGAATATAAGTGCAGGTCATTTTATTTTTGGTCTCTTAATCACAAGAAATGCAGTAAAAGGGCCGCTTGTAGTTTTCAGACATGGGTACTGTTTTCTGTGATGCCTGTCCGTGCGTCTGACCCGGCACGTTACATTGCTGTGCAAACAGAGTTCAAAATGAGGGGGGGAGGGAGTTGGGGGTCCCCATCCAGTGCTGGCACAGCTCCACAGCTCAGCCTCGGCCCCACGGAGGTACATCAACTCAGGGCTTTTAAGGCTAGAAAAGGTCCTGCACCACCCGCCCGGCCTTGCAGAAACCAAGCCATACTCCTGCATCCCGTTACCTCTGTACTGAGCCCGGTGATGCCATTAAAATGTAATAAGGCCATCAGCACCAGTGACCCTCAGGCACCACCCCCTGCAGCTGCATCCCCCCCAGCTGGATTTCGCATCCCTGGTCTTCGTTCGGGCAGGATTTCTCTCAAACCATAACAGCATCGGCATCAAGAGATGCTGCTATAGATGCACAGGTCTCCCCAGACCAGCTAGATGATGTCCATGAGGTCTTGTGAGAGCTTTTTGGTGCTGTCCTAAAATGCCCCTGCAGCAACCCCTGGAGATCTCTGGGTCTGCAGGGCCGGATAAGCGCCGCCGCCCAGGGTGGCCACCGGCTCCCCTCCGCAGCAACCCTTGGAGATCCCTGGGTCTGCAGGGCCAGATAAGCCCCGCCGCCCAGGGTGGCCACCGGCTCCCCTGACCTACAGCACCACGTGGGCCGAGCCGCTCCGCCAGCACAGACTTCAGGATAAAGAGCCTGAGGGATTAAAATAGGATTCGACAAATAATGAGCACTGTTTTGGACAGGTTGTTACAATTCAATAGAATTGCTTTTAAATAGGTCTGCCGGTATTTGGGAAGCAGCTGAACACAGCTGGGTCATGAGGAAGCGTTATTTCATGTACACACTCCGCAGCGATGGCAGGCAAGCCGGTTTGCTCTGTAGCCTCTGTCCACACGTGCACGTGCTCCTCAAAGCAAACTCATTTCTAAACAAAGAGGCTTGTAACTTAATGTTCTTTCTTCATCCAGCTACCCAGCTCTGATCAGCCAGTTATTTCCATTGCCTTCAGTGGGACTGCCCACATTTGAGTCTCTTGTTGAATCAAGGCCTAAATATTTTGAAAACCTGCATCAGCAAAACATGCAGCTGCTCCGGGCTAATCTTACCCAGCAAGCCCTGTGGCGTGCTTAGCCTTAAGCCACTCTTCAGACCTATCAATGTTAATCTTAAGTGCTTTGCTGATTTGAAGTGCTATAATTTTCCAGAGAATGTGGCCGCTGCTTCTTTGGACACCAAAACTAGCCTGAAAACAGACTGGGAGGTGCAGGTGACATCTTCAATCCGGAAACCGGGATGGGTTGGCTGAGCCAGGGGCTGCATCCCCAGGATCACACCACGCAGCTGCTGGTGCTGCCTTCAGCAGAACATTTCTAGAGCAGGCTGAAGGTGCTGCAGACAGCAGGTATGGAGAGGAGGGATCTTGAGGCAAGAGGGGAGCTTTCCCTCAGCCGCCTCGCCATCCCTCTCTGCTGGGTTGCATCAGAGATCTCGCTCCCAGCCAGCAATGCTGGCTTTCATAACAATAAATTATAACTTGGCACTTTTGTAGCACTCTCCAGTTCAAAGCCGTGCTGAAACATTATCTAATTAATTCGCACAATAGTCCTGGAAGGCAAGAAAGGGAGGTAGCGAGCTGAGGTGCTTGCCCAATGACAAACACTGAGTCAGTGGGGGAGTGGGAGGAAAACTCAAGGGCCCTTGATGTTTAGATCTGAGACAGCACCCTTCTTGTCATAACAGCATTTCAGTCATTTAAAAGATAGCGCCCATATATTTAATTACAATTAAAGCCAACTACCCCAAATTAACAGATTAACCAGGGAGAGAAAATTTTATCCTAATTAGCACCCCCAAAAAAAATCACGTTTTGCACATCTGCAAGATGTTAACCAAGCCAATTAAAAAGTACAAATATGTGGTATAAGCACAATTAGCAAAACCCCCTTTTAAAGGCTTATAGAGGCTGCCCCGCACCGCAGCTTCACCCGGCTGCAAGGCTGCTTGGGGCACCGCTGCCGGGGCCCTGTCCCCCACCGCAGGCTGGGGTTACTAAGCCACCGCAACCAGCCTGTCACCACCACATCGTCTGCAGGACGAGGTCCCCATCCTCCTTGCCCCAATATTTTTTTATTGTACAAACAATAAATGCAAAACTCTAAGGGGGCAAGGGGAGGTGTTGGTCCAAATAAAGAATCTAATAATGTCACCGGCACTGTAATAATAGCAGAGCAGATACTCACGTCAAGAAGCAGCAATAAAAAGGCAGGGATTTATTCACAGACACTATCATTACAGGAGGTAATGGGCAATTAGAAACAGTATTTCATAAACTCACATCAACAGTAGAAATATTTGTATAAAATACACTGCTAGGCGTGAGGGGTTAGAAGAGGTATGCTCAGAGATTTAATGTAATCCTTAATATAATTCCAGAGGTCCATTAATCAGCTGGAAGACCTTCTATAACAATACAATTTTATTAAAATATTCAGTAGTTATAGACTGAAGAGAAAACGACCAACTGAAGCTAATTAACGTCAGGAAAAATTCTGTACGGTACTCAGATTACCCAACTGAAATAGAGGGGGAAAAAAAAAAAGGAAAGACAAAGTCACATTAAAATGCAATTAATGGAAAATATTGCTAGGAAAATAAACTGAAGCAGTGCTAAAAAAATTATGACCTGTATACAAGAGAATATTCAAAGGGGAAAACGGAGTGCATATGTGGAGCTTTTACCATTGTGGAAGGGTTGTTGAAGGGGAGAAACCTCTATTTGAAAGATATTTGTATGAGCAGAAAAAAACCCGATTTGCTAATATTGTGGATTAAGGTGTCTACTGATGCAGGATAAAACATGTTTTCTAACAAGCAATTCAGACAAAAATAACGCCATGCCGCTTTGCTTTTCTGACAATTATTTAATCAGAAACATGTATTAGAAAAGAAGTGTCTTTGCAGGATAGAGTATCTGACTATGACAGTGTGCTGCGCGGTAGCCACCCAGCAGCTAACCCATCTTCAGCTCTGGAGCTTTGCTTTTGTATCCTTGTTCTCCCAGGGAATTTTTTTCAGAGTTTGTAGTAGGTTGATTCTGTTGGTCTGGCCGTGCTGTAATGATATCCAGCCTCTGGAAGCTTTCCAAGGAAGTTGGTGAACAGGGGATCGCTGTGCGTTGCTGTTTTATAGCCCAAAAGGCTCTCCATAATTGAACATTAGTGTGATGGGAAAAGTGCCAATAAAACTTTTATTATAAATCTTCGCCTTCCTCCAGGATTTAGGGTCAAGTAAATAAAGCCATGCACAATTAGCATACTGTTTTTAGCATCAGCAGTTATGAAAAATGTGGCACGTACATAGATTTTTCTTGAGCAGCTCATTTTTGTGTCCTTCACTAACCTTTTTCTTTCCCAGCAATGGACTATTTTTTATGTCAAGCACTTTGTAGCAGGTTGGGTCTAACTTTCCCATCTCCCGCCCCCTACCCTAGGGTCTGCGTCTCTGTCGGAAAACTGCTGCACTTTCAACAAAGTAAGAATATCTTCCTTCTCACTATCACCATGTTTTCCTTCCCTCGCTCGCTCCAGAGTTAGAGGGGAGCTGAGCCAGGAGCTCTTCTTCCTCCAGCCCTGGTTTGGTGGGATCTGCCCTGAAAACAGAGGTCCCGTTTGCATCCACCCACTCCTGCCGCCCCTTGGCTATCCCAGTGCACAACCCCGGGGCCAAGGATGCAATGGGTCGGCGGTAGCTTTGTCATACGTCATGCACGTAGCTAGCACAAAAAACGAGCCCCTTGCTGATACCCTGCCCAGGATCCCTGCACCAGCCTCAGCCAGGTAACCCCCAGCTCTCTGGCTTGCACCCCCTTCCTGGGGAGAGGGCTGGCAGGGGCGGGAGAGCTGCCCCAGTGCCATCATCGCTGCCCCTGCAGAGCCCTCTGACTGTGCAGGGCCTCGCAGAGCTCTGCAGCTCGCACCGGGGCAGTGGCACCTGCTTTCCTCCAGGCCAAGCTGCTCGCGCTGAGTTTGCTGTCATTGTATAGGTTACATGATAAAAATTGCCACTGATGGACTTCAATGAGTTTCATCAAATTTTATTGACTTGATTGAGCCCAAAGAAGCCCCAGTTATAAACTCCTTCCATAGCGGGCATGGAGAGGTTTGTGGGGGTGCATGCCCCACACCCCAGGCTGCAGCAGCCCCCGGTAGAGCACATCGCGATTTCCTGCACAGTGTGTGCTACAGACAAAGCCCGTGTTAAACAACCCCCCAGGAAATTAGCATTAATTAGCAGGGTGCTGCAATCCTGCAAGCGACTGCCATTAATCCTGCTAATGTCAGCTCTGCACTACAGGAGCTCTTAGAATTTCTGACATTAAAACTATTACCGGCCACAAATAAAATGTAATTGATATTCTTTCAGAAATGGAAAAAGTACGGTAGGATAGTCTGCAGCATTATTATTAGGTAGTGCTATAATCAAATATCAAAGGATGAAAAGAACACCGTATTTAGCAATCGAGTTTATTTTAATAGATGCAATAAAAGTCCCGTGACTTACAATTTTGCCTCTAAGGGGAATGTTCTCACTGGAGAGAATATGAAAAAAAGACAAAAGCACACATTAGATGATTGTCTGCGCTGTTTGCTAGTACTGGCAAGATTTCTGTTTTCCTTCTCAAATGACCATTTATGCTTCAACCTTGTTTTTCCCAAATATCCTGAGCTACTGTTGGAATCAATAAAGTCGGTGCAAAACAAACCAACACCCAGAAAATCCTGTTTGTGCAACATTTAATGTGAAATTTTAAACTCTGCAAATTTAGCTACGGAGTTCCCATTCCAACCTTCACTGTCTGTGTTGTATCAAAACTTCATGGGAGGCAGCAAGCAGCGACATGGCCGGCCTGCGCAGCAGGAGCTGGAGGACTGGGATCTGCCAGCGGTGGGGGACCGCCCTGCCCAGGCACGTACGGTGCTAGCCTGGACAACCCAATAGGTGTGTCTGCCATGGTCGCAGCCTGCTCAGGCGCTGAGCGCTACCCATGGCTGGGCCTTGCTGCAAAGCGTCCTCGGGAGGCTCAAGGTGAGCCAGCAGCTACTAACGGCTGCTGCCACGGTCAAGACCAACTCCCTGAGCTTGAAGGTGCCACATAAATCACCACCAGCAGCAGGAGACATGTCGAGATTCCCCTACACACCTCTGCTACCTGCACAGGCAACCCCACTTTTCTGTCTACGTAAAGAGAGCCTCTGCCTGCCAGAACTACCATTGTGCTTTTCTGACAATTATTTAATCAGAAACATGTATTAGAAAAGAAGTGTCTTTGCAGGATAGAGTATCTGACTATGACAGTGTGCTGCGCGGTAGCCACCCAGCAGCTAACCCATCTTCAGCTCTGGAGCTTTGCTTTTGTATCCTTGTTCTCCCAGGGAATTTTTTTCAGAGTTTGTAGTAGGTTGATTCTGTTGGTCTGGCCGTGCTGTAATGATATCCAGCCTCTGGAAGCTTTCCAAGGAAGTTGGTGAACAGGGGATCGCTGTGCGTTGCTGTTTTATAGCCCAAAAGGCTCTCCATAATTGAACATTAGTGTGATGGGAAAAGTGCCAATAAAACTTTTATTATAAATCTTCGCCTTCCTCCAGGATTTAGGGTCAAGTAAATAAAGCCATGCACAATTAGCATACTGTTTTTAGCATCAGCAGTTATGAAAAATGTGGCACGTACATAGATTTTTCTTGAGCAGCTCATTTTTGTGTCCTTCACTAACCTTTTTCTTTCCCAGCAATGGACTATTTTTTATGTCAAGCACTTTGTAGCAGGTTGGGTCTAACTTTCCCATCTCCCGCCCCCTACCCTAGGGTCTGCGTCTCTGTCGGAAAACTGCTGCACTTTCAACAAAGTAAGAATATCTTCCTTCTCACTATCACCATGTTTTCCTTCCCTCGCTCGCTCCAGAGTTAGAGGGGAGCTGAGCCAGGAGCTCTTCTTCCTCCAGCCCTGGTTTGGTGGGATCTGCCCTGAAAACAGAGGTCCCGTTTGCATCCACCCACTCCTGCCGCCCCTTGGCTATCCCAGTGCACAACCCCGGGGCCAAGGATGCAATGGGTCGGCGGTAGCTTTGTCATACGTCATGCACGTAGCTAGCACAAAAAACGAGCCCCTTGCTGATACCCTGCCCAGGATCCCTGCACCAGCCTCAGCCAGGTAACCCCCAGCTCTCTGGCTTGCACCCCCTTCCTGGGGAGAGGGCTGGCAGGGGCGGGAGAGCTGCCCCAGTGCCATCATCGCTGCCCCTGCAGAGCCCTCTGACTGTGCAGGGCCTCGCAGAGCTCTGCAGCTCGCACCGGGGCAGTGGCACCTGCTTTCCTCCAGGCCAAGCTGCTCGCGCTGAGTTTGCTGTCATTGTATAGGTTACATGATAAAAATTGCCACTGATGGACTTCAATGAGTTTCATCAAATTTTATTGACTTGATTGAGCCCAAAGAAGCCCCAGTTATAAACTCCTTCCATAGCGGGCATGGAGAGGTTTGTGGGGGTGCATGCCCCACACCCCAGGCTGCAGCAGCCCCCGGTAGAGCACATCGCGATTTCCTGCACAGTGTGTGCTACAGACAAAGCCCGTGTTAAACAACCCCCCAGGAAATTAGCATTAATTAGCAGGGTGCTGCAATCCTGCAAGCGACTGCCATTAATCCTGCTAATGTCAGCTCTGCACTACAGGAGCTCTTAGAATTTCTGACATTAAAACTATTACCGGCCACAAATAAAATGTAATTGATATTCTTTCAGAAATGGAAAAAGTACGGTAGGATAGTCTGCAGCATTATTATTAGGTAGTGCTATAATCAAATATCAAAGGATGAAAAGAACACCGTATTTAGCAATCGAGTTTATTTTAATAGATGCAATAAAAGTCCCGTGACTTACAATTTTGCCTCTAAGGGGAATGTTCTCACTGGAGAGAATATGAAAAAAAGACAAAAGCACACATTAGATGATTGTCTGCGCTGTTTGCTAGTACTGGCAAGATTTCTGTTTTCCTTCTCAAATGACCATTTATGCTTCAACCTTGTTTTTCCCAAATATCCTGAGCTACTGTTGGAATCAATAAAGTCGGTGCAAAACAAACCAACACCCAGAAAATCCTGTTTGTGCAACATTTAATGTGAAATTTTAAACTCTGCAAATTTAGCTACGGAGTTCCCATTCCAACCTTCACTGTCTGTGTTGTATCAAAACTTCATGGGAGGCAGCAAGCAGCGACATGGCCGGCCTGCGCAGCAGGAGCTGGAGGACTGGGATCTGCCAGCGGTGGGGGACCGCCCTGCCCAGGCACGTACGGTGCTAGCCTGGACAACCCAATAGGTGTGTCTGCCATGGTCGCAGCCTGCTCAGGCGCTGAGCGCTACCCATGGCTGGGCCTTGCTGCAAAGCGTCCTCGGGAGGCTCAAGGTGAGCCAGCAGCTACTAACGGCTGCTGCCACGGTCAAGACCAACTCCCTGAGCTTGAAGGTGCCACATAAATCACCACCAGCAGCAGGAGACATGTCGAGATTCCCCTACACACCTCTGCTACCTGCACAGGCAACCCCACTTTTCTGTCTACGTAAAGAGAGCCTCTGCCTGCCAGAACTACCATTCCAGGTACAACCACGGCTTTCTTCCTCATCAGTATCAGGTACTAACAGGGCACCAGGCAGAGGAGAGAGAGGAGTCAAATGAAACGCTGCCTTTTGGATGCTGTTACAGAGAGGTGAAGTGAGGCTCTTCTACAGCGCTGCTCCTGCCTTCCTGCTGGTGGTCACCACAGCCTTTGCTTCCAACTGTAAAATCATCATGTAATATTAAATATATACACCCACACACCATTTACTAAAAACATTCTTTTTCATTCAGCTGATCCAGGTACTCATGAGCGGGAGGGAGGCAGCTAGACAGCGAGGTCTCCAGGAGTACGGTCACTCCTGTTGGACTGTGACCTGCAATAAGATGTGTTTGCTCTCCAGTGGCCTAAGTGACATTTGCCCTCCAGACTCTGCCGTAAGGACCTGAACCATCAGCGTTGTACCAGCGGTATCCAGACCTAGGTAAAATGTGCATTGCAGCACAGACTGGCTGCTAAAACGATGAAAACCACTTCATTTACTGCCACTGCTTCAAAAGCTGGCAGCCCTAATAACTCGGAGACACTGACAAACCAACCTGTTACGCTCTCCTGAAGCCAAGTGCTTTTCACCACAGTCAGGAGAGCTTTGCTGACTGACCTCAGCTGAGGACTGGTTCCTGTGTGGGCCAGCAGATAACAAGCAGCAGACTGAGTTGGATCTGTAGCAGCGGTGCTTCCTCAGGTGCCAAGCTGGGGTAAAATACATCACCTTCACGTTGCCTTGAAAGCCAGGTAAAACTGAACCCTGAGTAATAAATTTCATTTATTGCACCCGAGCAGAAGCCTGCAGTCCAGAGCAAGGAGTGCGTACCGATGCTGCCTACAAAACTTTGTTCTGGCAACATTTTATGTATATAGTGGTCCATCACCGATAATACACAGGAAGTCCATGCAATATACAGGAGATGTACACTTTATTTACGTCATCTGCAGTGAGCTGGTTATCGGTCTCACTGATACATGCTGGGAAAAAACCTGCTTTCGGCAGTGCTTTTCCTGGTTCTCGATGGGGCGAAAGAAATTAAAGGAGGTCCAGAGTTAACACGTGTTGGAGAAGAGGCTGCGCACACCCCTGTTGCACAGGTCCTTTCCCCACGCCTGAGGAGGTCTCCTACATCCCAGGGAGGTGGGTTTTCCTTAGCTTTGCTGAGGATGTGCTGGCTGCTGTGTTTTCCTCCCATTCCCCCCACCTGGAGACAGACTGCCAAGCGATGGCCTGTCACACTGGGAAGACGAGGAGGTGGATCAGACAAAAGAAACCGAGAGGAAAAGAAGCAAAAAGCCAGGGGTGATTAATGGCTGGCCTTGCGAAGCCGCCCGTCTATAGGGTACAAGAACACTGCCAAATACACGTTATCCAAGAGTTTTAACACAATTTATTTTATGCTTAAATAATCAACTAGATCATCCAGTGTTTGTTGTTTTCATACATATGTAATTAGAGCTATTATCAATGAATGCTGTTTCCATATGAATATAATCAACAAATTAAAGTATTTCACCAAAACCCAAATAAAAATGCCCTTTAAAACACAGCAGCCTTAACAACCTAATATTACACTGCTAGGATGATTACAGATGATTGGCTTACTGAAAGATTCTACATCTTATAGCCAGTACACAATACAGTAATAATTTTACAGCGTGCTGCCAGTCTATTAGCTAATAATTTCTCTTCAGTTCATTTAAAAATATCCCAAACTTGTGCTCCTTAGAGCACCAACCCACTTCTAAAGCTGCAAGCATTACCCCCGTTATAAAGCGAGAACAGATAGCACCCCCCTCCCCATAATGCAACTACTGTATATGTTATGGGTTTTAGGTCATTTCATTGAAAAATTGGCAACAGCAACAAATATTAGATGAAGGGCTTTGTGTTTACAGATAAAATCTTATTTTTCATGTTGCGGTATAGTGTTTGCAAAACTGGAAAAGATTTAATCAAAATAAGGTGAAACACATGCATCAAAATATTAGTACTCTGAAGAAAAATTTTCACAGAACTACAGAATTCCTCATTTTGGGAATCATTTAAATTTGCAGCAGATTTTAAAGATTTTTTTAAAATCAAGCTAGCGTTTTTGCATATACAAACATTATAATTGCTAATATACAAGAATCTGTGAAGATACACCCAGAATATCCCTGTAGGTGCAGCCATTTGAGACACCTAGCCTGCTCAATGCATTTGCAATATTCTGTTTGTGATCGAAAAGGCAGTGCCTTATCAACATTTATTCTATTTTGTTAGAATTTATACAGTGTTATTTATTTACAGCAAAACTATTGATGTTTAAAAAAGAAACAAATAGTGTTTTATACCCTGACAGTTTGGGTCCAAGAAAAATAAGGCGAGCTGTTGTGGATTTTAGTAATTTTAGTGTCTTTCCATGGTTTAACCATTTCGTCTTCGTACATCCCCTCTGGCCACAGGAATTTATTTCTTTTGAGATGACATCAAACTGCTTGAAAGAAGCTGTTAACAGCATGGCATCTTGTATATACACTGCATTGGTAACTGCGCACCCTCCAATCCTGTGAATGAACATGAATTTCCATGCTCTGTAAATTGGCTCATGCTAAATTAATTTTTTTTGTTTGGTTTTTTTTGTGTTTGTTTTTGCATAAAAACCATGCGGTTAATGTGTGGAAGCAGCAAACACACGCACACTTTTATAGGTGAATGTTTAATTCCTGTTGATTTTTCTTCTGTAAGTGTCCCTCTAGAATACTGGCAGTAAAAGCACACAGTCCTATGGAAAGAAAAGATAGCACAGATCATTTCAGAATATCTCGTTAGAATCAATTTTGAGCCTTTCCCTGACTAAACAGGAATGTTCTAATTGGCATTATGGAATTCTGCAATGGGATAAATCACACACTTTCTAGGTAGGTAATGACATTAGTTGAGCTCCCAGCATGAAGGGAAAATGCAGCTGCTGATGTCCACGTTGCTCGTGAACTGATTTACAAATACGTTTGCAACATGCTGCATTTTGTCACCCCAGAGAAAGTACCAGCTCGTCAGATCCGATGATGACAAGGAATAGGTACTCTCTATAGCAGAAGAAATAGCATCATCTCCAGAATGAGAGAGCTGCTGCTTTCACAGCACGTTTTTGTTTATTGTTTGCAAGCATCCTCAAAGTGGTGGAAAACCTGCACTTCTCGCACATCCACCTCTGCCAGTCACTCGGGGAACGTGACCGGGAGAGCCAGGAATGCGGAGTCCAGCCTTTAGGAGGCTTGGCGAAGGACAAAGCGGGGAAGAGGAGCAGCCCCATCCATCTCCTGCCTGGCTCGTGTGAGTGGCACCAAGGAGACAGGGGATCCCAGCTCCTGCTCTCTCGCCCATCCAAAACTAGTCATGCAGCCATGCAAATAAGGACAGCAAGTTTGTTACATCTGCTGTACAACAGCAATGTCTTGCAGCAAGGAGGCAGGAAGCAGAAATACAAATGGGAGCTGAAGACCTGCGGGCTCCCCAGCACCTGGGCGTAGGGAAGCCTGTTTGGGAGGGCAGCTTGCGCAGCGCCTGCAGGATTCAGGCTGGCATGGACATGCCTGTTTACTAATCAGGTCACAGGTCCACACACATTCCCCAGGAGTGCTCGTGCTCTCCTTCTATGCTAAAACAATCTGTCCTTGCCCACATCTACAGTTGTCATAAATCTATCCTGCTACTAAAAGCCGCCTATTCACATTGCAGCACTCATGCCAGCTTGCACAGTGCTGTCCTGCAGAATTGCGTGCAAAAGTTCTTGGCTTTTCCTTTCCACCTATATTTCGCAATGGGTTTATTTGCAATGGTGACAAAGACATTTTTACAGCAAAATCTAGCTAACATTGTGATTTTTTTCAAACATTCAAAGGAAAAGCAACACCTCTGCCTCCCAAACAGGATTTATCTTTTGTGATCAAGAAACAAACTGGTTTTCCATCAGAATCCCCTGTCTGTGCAAATACATCCACTTCTGCATTCAAATAAAATATTTTCAATAGACTCTCGACTGGGCTTACAATTACTTAATGCACATTTGGTCATGCTTATCATATCAAAGCATGGACCACAGAGATTCATCTTATGGGACAAAGCTTCCCCCTGAGCAAAGGTTTATTATCTAAGGAAGACTCCCCAAGTTCCTCAGGGGCTCTAGCACGGAGGAGTTGCCTACTGAAAATCACAGGAGAAATGCATCAGCAGTCATGGGAGCAAATCTGGTTCTGAGGAACTCAGACTCTGGCTTTCTGAAGGCCAGAACATGTTTCATACATTAGGCAAGGACTGCCTTATTAATGCCATTTTATTTTAAAATGAAATGCTTCTCCCTTATCCCCAATGTGTGTTGCATCACACTTGCATGCCGGCAGGCTCTTTATCTGCACTGCTTATGGGGTTCAGTGCCCCATCTTGCCTTCAGTGCCTTCAAATTCACGAATTTCCACTGGTTTCCCCCTGAGGATTGACAGTGGAGAAACACGGGAGCCAACTTGGGACACAATGTCATACAAGCAGCGCCATCCCTTTGGCTTGCTTTCCTCCCATATCCTTGAGCTCCATGAAGGAGAAAGACATGTCAAAAGAATTACCTCCCTTTTCAAAACATTAAATATTTTATGAGTATGTTGAGCAGCAAGCCGCGTGAAGTGGTATTATTCTATTAGCACACGTGGGAGGGCTCTCAATAAAAGCAAGAATTCAGCGGTCGTGTTAGGTGGACACAGTAGGTGCTTACCAGATGCTGAAAGCACGCCAGTTGCCTCGCAGAGCTCAGTCCTTTGGGCTTGATCCCATAAAGCCCTCATCTAGATCCCACACACCGAGTGCCGCTGGTCTCAAATGGCACTACTCTCACGCACAGAAAGCCCATATGGCCAGGTGGCTTTAGGGGCTACCTTACATTGCAGCAGTCAGAAGGGACAGGAGACAGGAGAGACTCTGCTTCTGTCCTTTACCTCCACATCACTATCCGGTACGTTTTCCAGGTCCTGTTTATCCTGTTCTTAAAACCTACAGTCAATCCTATGCCAGATGTATAGGAAAAGGATAACACATAGGCTTGCACTTCATAAACTCTTCCTCTGCCCAATTCCTAAAACCCACCAAAGCTAAGAAAAGTTCTGAGTAGAAAAAAGACATGAACATGGTAAACGTACGCACTTGAAGCCATGACTGACTGACCAGCGTTGATAGACACAGACTCGCTCCTCCCGTATTTACAGGCACATTTGCTGTGTGACTATAGCTATGTGATCAAGACAAAGCAGCCTCTGGCTTCATGGTGCTCTGGCATGCCGTTACAGAGCCCCTGCAAGGGTGTCTTAGTCTGTGCATTTGGTTTTAGTTTGGGAAACCCTTATACTGTCAGCTGCTGTTTTATTACAATCGTTAAGGCTGGATCAATAAAATTCACAAGAAACAGTTGGTAAGGATTATTTGTTGGCAAATATTGAGACACTTCACTGGCTCTTACAAGGACTTTGACTTGCATAACTGCCCTCAGATCACATGCGCGACAGTGGAAGAAGCCTTTCACTCCCAGTAGATTTACTTGTGTGCAGCTCCTTCACTATTTGTGTTTAAGTTGACTTTTAGGAATAGAAAGTGTCGTGGATTACAAACACTAGACTTTGTAAAACTCCCAAAAATCTTACACGTGGGTCAGTATTGCTTTGCTTTATGTTCCAAGGAGTAAAGGTCAGTTTCTATACATGAACTCAAGGTCATTTTCTGCTTACAAGATCAAGGGCCATCTATTCAGCTTTGCAGCTCGAAAGCAATGTCAAGGTAGCAGAGGCAAGCCGTTGAGCAGCTCAGGTGCTAGCCCCCGTGCTGCGCAGCGCTGTGCTGGCAAAATGCTTTAGCAATGGAAGAAAATTGATCACACTGACCGTTCAGTGGTCGGCTTTCAGCTTTCACGAGTAACTTTTCTTCTCCACGTGTCTGATTTCTTTCTTTGTCTTAACCTTATAAGCTTCTCCCTGCTTTAAAGGAAAAGTATAAACATTAACATAGTCTGCAGAGTGCTTGTAATTATAAACCTGCTTCCAAAACAGGCTCCACATTTTGCTGTAACAGGATAAGTAAAAAGCAGTTAAATCACATTAATGCTTCACTTCAGAGATATACACAATCTACTTATCCACTCTGCTGAGCTGCAAAAGCACAGACCTGAAATATCATCTTCAGGTAGAAAACAGAGGTCTACAATTTCAGCACGACCCCTGGGCTAGAGTGCTCGACTGGCAGCCCTCAGCAGAGCCCCTGCCATCAACTGCAGGGGGGTTCAGCGCCACCGTCAAGGAAAATCATCTTTCCCAACCGGCCTCTCGGGTCAGCCAGGATTGGCGGACATTTCCAACAGCACAGGCCATGGCTGCTGTTATGATGTTTCACAACGTCTGTGCTTTAAAGGGAGCAGGTTAGTAATGGAATAAAGGGAGGAGGAAGAAAGCCAGCAAAAACCACCACTGAAGCAGCGCAGAAGTAAAACCAATGACAGTGACAAGCATTGCAGGTTTCAGTGTCTTTAAAACAGCAAACCCCAAAATAAAGTTCCTCTTTGCTCATTAGAAGTAGCTCAATAATCATCTAAAAATAAATACTCCAGTAATCACAAGCCTCATTCACATCAGAGAAAGGCATCTGTTTATGTGTGGTTATCGGCAGAATTTACCCCTTGGGTGATCTGCATCGATGTATTTGTAACTATTTGTAGTTTTCGACTAATCTAATCTGGTGCAGCAAATTGAAAATGTTTCCTCTTTGCTGGGCAGGATTTATTTTTTCCCTGATAAAGGACTACGAAAGAGGAGATGGAAATATGTTTGTTTCGACTCTCCTATTTCTGTGTTGTCATCCCCCCCTTCTTTTCCTTTTTTTTTTTTATTACCAGCAGAAAAAGGCTATCTTTGTTTCTGAATCTGTTTTCACTCAGACAAAAATTCCATTAACCCCAATGACAACTTTACTGGAGCAAAGACCTCCCAGGCCCATGCACTGGGGAACAAGGCATGAGCTCCCCTGAAGCCATTTGTCTCCAGAGGTGCTGCCCGTTCCCCTGAGGCCTCCTTGGGACAGAGGACAGCTCGAGGCGCAGCCTGCCCATACCCCTGGAGCCCCCTGCAAGAGGGGTTGGGGTGTGCTGGGGAACAACAGGCCTGCCCTTCCCGCTGCCCTCCTTTCTTTTTGGGGGTTCTGAAACTGGGCACGGTCCAGCCCTGCAGAAGCACTTCCGATTTTAATTGCCAGGGACAAAATCCTGTCTTGGTGCTTGCTTGTAAAGGGTACCATTGCTTGGGTATGTTCATGTTGCCCTGAATCCTGCAAACCCTCAGTCACTAGCATAGGGGTATTACGCAGGTGAGCGAGGGGCTGGTGGGGACCAGACTGCAGCTTATTCCTTTGGGCTGGTGAAAAAAGCAACACACTACACCTATAGGTGTAAGGCACAAATTCTGCAAGGGCTTAACCAAACCCACAGACATGGCTCATCTTGATGGCACAAAACAGGCCCCAAACCTATGGTTTAAGCCTGCTGCCTGTTATACAGAAACAGCCCTTAATGCTTCTGTGCCGACATAATTCAGCTGGGCCCCCTTGACGCAGCTCCTGCCCGCACACAGCACAGAGACCCCTGCCCCGTTACCCACACGCACAACTTGTCAATAACCGCAAGCACTGCACTTTGCCAAGGCTTCTTGTTAAATGCAAACCTCCAGCCCTTTAGCAGCACTTTCTAGCAGTCAACACAACCCTCTGTGTCTACTGTTATTTCCTGGTAGTCCCCGTTCCATTACCATTTCACCAACTTTCCTCTCATGGGGGATAACAACGCGTCTTACTACCTTCCGGGTGATCTGTGGGAAGCAATACATGAAAAGTATTGATTTTTTTTCCCCCTAGATTCTAAAGGGAGAAAGTATGTTTAAAGAAGTTACTTGAATGCAAAGACTCAGAGCAGTGATGTAATTCATGATTACTTTTCTCCTGATGACGTTGCCTTCTTCGTCGGTAAACTGTTCCTCTGTTACAGATTCACCAGGAATGTTTTTTGCTTCCTCACCCTAAAGAACGTGTTATAAGATTAGCAATATAGCCTATATTCTGCCAAACCCACACATATTTCCACACCAATCCAAGCAACAAGCACATGCTAGCTTCAACTTTATGTAGCGGTTTGCTTTATGTCACACAAATAGTATGGAAGCCTTGCTCATTTAGCATGCCAATACCTGTGCATTTATTCTACAGAATGTGTCCTTAAAGCCTGTAGTGAGCTTCTAGCACATTGCTCTTATTAACTAATTCATGACATGAAGCTCTCTGGGCAACAAATCATCTTGCGGTCAGTCTGAGTCCTATGAGACGGAGGCACAAATTCATGACGATAGAATCTCTAACCAGACATCCATTAGCTTTTCACAGCTTCTCAGTGCTCAGCACACACAGAAACATGGTCTAATAGCAGAATAAGGTGGGGGAAATTGGGGATTTAAAAAGACAGCTCTGCCTATAGCTTGCTAAACACAAAATCTTAAACACACGCACAAAAGACAAGACTTCTCAGCATTTACAAAATGGAGAAAGGTATCTTACGTGACTCTTTTCCTGGCACGGTAACACCTGCCAACCTGCCGAGCAGCCTCAGCAGCCTGGTGCACGACTTACTGAGATCGGCAGGACTCCAGCCATCGCTTCTTGTAGTACCAGCAGTTTGTAGGACCAGTGTAAATAAATGTAAAAGCAGTTTCCTAACTGCTATGCTAGTGACGTAATACCACTACAAGAATTATTGTTCGAATTCTAAATAAATGACGTTACTTTGGAGTCTAAGGCTAGCTGGCAGTCACGAACTTATGTTCCAGAAGAACTCTGACGATTTTACATCATAAAGTCATGTTTCCAAACCTGGGTGCTGAAGCAAGCGCTGCATTTGATGCTTCAAAAATATCCATTGTCTGTGCTTATTTATTTCATATAAACGAAACAAATATAATCATAATGTAGCTGGCCTACATATGAAAAATTTCCACACATAAATGAATAACCCTTTAAACAAACAAACAAAAAAAATCCTTAAAACTTTTATTTCCCCTCACCCTCAACACACTATGGAAAAAATGGCAACTAGAGAGAGGAAGCAGAAAGAAACATTGTATAAAACATGTTATATCAATATCAACAACAAAATAATATTTGTAATGAGATTATCACAGCTCAACATCAAACTTTCATAATGCTTCCATGTACTAAGCAGCAGGGCAAATATAATTCCTATTTACTGTGGTCTATACGCTACATAGCTGTCTACATAAGCTCCTGGCACTGCTCTATAACGAATAAATACAGTGATGCCATGTTTATTTTTTTAAAAATTTTCCCTACAAACACAGCTTTTTCAATATGTACATTATAACATTAGGTTTGTATGCTATTTCTAAGCTCTAAACCAAATAAACCTTTCCTTTTGTTTACAAGCCATTTGCTGTCTTTTCTATAGCCAAGCTTTTCCATTTTCCTTGCTTTAGAGGGACTGCAGTAGGCAGAAACCAGAGGGGAGTACTGAAGAGCAGAGTGCCGCAGCTCTGCCGCTAACGGAGCCCCCGATCAGCATTCGTCATTATTCAGAAGTGCAGAATTTTTGCTTATTTCATATTGAAAGCTGTATCGAAATCACCACTTGCTAATTAAGTAATTAAGCAGTTTCGGACATTTTACACGTCTTTCCCCCCACGCTGTCACAGGCTATATATAAACTGTAAAACTTGTTGAATTTTGATGCTTCAGGAAGCATCACCGAGAGAAGGGCAGGCTCCACAGCCAGGCGGACGTCACTGCATAGGGACGTAAGGATGAGGTCCGGCGTCTGAGATACACCTGGGGCTGAAGGGACCTAGCTGAGGTCCCCAGGCCTGGGAACGGTGGCATCCCTACAAGAAGCACGGCAGAACAAACAGCTGCTGAAGCCTTCAGAGGAAGCCTGGGTTGGGCCCATACAATTCATTCCCCAGAAGGACTCTGCTGAGGGGTCACGGGAAGGAGAAATTATATACCTGCCCAAGCACTGACATCAGGCTATGCGCAGCAGGAGGGAAGTAAGAGGCTGGCCCCCCTGGTGAGCGGTGCCCCAATGACTGCAGCCTGCTCCTTCTTTTCTCATGAGCGAGACAGCAGAAATGAGAACGGCACAGGGACTGCTGCTTTGGCAGGGGCGCGATGATTGGGTAAAGGTTTTGGGAACTGAAACCTATGGGGTTTCCTAGCCACAAGGAAACAGGGGGAAATACTGATTCTGGAGATTTAATACTTTAATTAGAAGCATAGCAGATGGGGAACCAGCTGCACAGTTTCTTTCCTGGCCTCTCACCCATGGGCTGAGAGACTCCCCAGCGGGCTCCCGTGCGGTGCCCTAAGGGACAGGAGGGAACCCTCGCCCAGACATTCCTCCCACCCCATGGAACACAGAGCTACGGAGAGGTTCCCTCTCGTGAACAGGATCTCCAAAGCCACTATAATAAAAACCATGAAAAACAGAAATAAAACAACATGGCCAGTAGCAAGGTCACCAGACTACTTGGCACGCCAATACTGCTTGCGTGTACTGGTCCTTTGACTCCTTACTGCTGCTATGAGTAAGGTTATTCCTTAAAACAAGTTAGTGAGAATTACTTTGTTCAGCTTTAAAATGAAAAATGTATTGATGCACTGAAAGATGTCTCTTGGAAGAAAATGCAGTTTTAAAAGTATGGTGAATCTTGGTTTTTAATTAGCTACATGCTCCTTTAAGCACAGTTTAAGGATAAATGCTGTAAATACTGAGCAGTCAGCACACATGAAATCCAGCTTTCACAATTCTCTTGCTGGTGGGTAGTTAAACAAATTGCAGGAGGGCTCACAATCGGCAGGAGGTAGATCTGATTTACTGACGTTTCTAATCCTATGCAGTTATAAAGACGGATGTTTGCTAGGAAAAAAAACCCTTACCCACTGGCAGTTTTACTTGTCAGATCTCAAACCAGCTTTGGGTTAGAATGGCACGTTAGATGACCTTGTCAACAAAAGCTGTTTTTAAACACAAAGCTGGTGCATCTGCATCACAGCTAAAGAATAAAATTCGTTCTGCTGCATCATACTTATGTGGGCTTCATTTTACCCTTGACCAGTCGAAATCACTGTCACAATACCAAGAGCTTTAGAAAGGCAGGGAGAAAACTTAATACCATGATTACTGGGAACTCGGTTATATCCCTGGGACTAAACCATACAAAGGCTGCAGTCTACAAGCCTCAGCCCCAGAACATGCCAGGAAGCTTTGCAAAGCAGAGTGCTTTAATGTCACCCTGCTCACTGGAGTGTAGTCCTGCCAAAACCAGCTGGTATCCTCTCTCTGCTGCTCTCCAGGGCAGGAGAAGCAAAGAGCAGCTTCCTCAAAGTCTTCTGCCAGCTCCACTGATTTTCTTAACAGTTATTTGCAGATTATGGGTGTTCCCAGGAACCTCCAGATAAATGAAGTTATACAGTCGGTGCTGCAGTATTGTGCCAAAGTTCACTGCAGATTTGTCGGAGCTCTGGTTTTCTTTCATGTTTGTTTTGTTACTAGAGGGATAATAGTCCCTTTTATTCCTCCTATACGGCTAGTGTTGTTGTAACAGTGGAGAAAAAAGGTGCGGCTGGATGTCTCTTACCCAGACGGATAAAAAGGAATTTAAAAACAGACAGAAATAAGCAAGATGGAAAGATCCTAAATATTTAATTTTGCCAAAGACCAGGGGCAATGCTGCAATGGGAACAGGAGCTGTACAGAGTGCTCAGACCTCTTCCCTTACTGGCCTAAGCCACCATCAAAACATAATCCTTTCAGTCTCAAGATCACATTCTTGTAATGCATAAACAGCAGCTGTGCCTCGGTCTCCTTGGGGTCTCAAGCCTCTGTGGCAGTGGCGGTAGAAACAAACATCTTTCATTAAGGTCATTTTCATTAGTGAGTTCTGCCTGCTCAGAACCTTGTTCATCAGATGCCACGACTCTCCGCCTGTGTCTGTGCTGAGTCTGTACTTACTTGTTTGCAGATGTATTGCTCAAGCCACACGGGGGGAAAAAAACATCCAACAAACCAACAGGCAAGCCAAGGAGACCTGGAAGGAAACGGTGCCGCAAATGGGGCAGAGTATAGTCCAATACTGGGAGCTGGGTCATAGGTCTGTTGTTTGTTGCATGGAGGACAACATGATGAACAGACCTTATAACAGCACTTGTAGTCTGTGTTTTAATTTACCTCTGTGTTATGTTACTGAGGCCAGCAGCTCCGACCCTGCCAGTCCCTCCCAGGGTGAGACGGAATGAGGGCACTTACAGAGCAGAGCAATTCTGCAGCTCTCCCAGCCTGGCAGGGACTGCAGTGGAGAGGCTGCACACAGCTGAATACACAAATGGAAATGCTTCCCATGTGCCTTATGTGGGGCACGGGCCCTGAATTCTTCTCACCTACAGGATGGCCACATTCTCCCTTTCCATAAATAAGTTTCCTCTGAACAATAAGATCACAAAAGCTGCTGGTTCTAGTTCTGACTGACTGCTGCTCAGGCTCCCATGCCACTCCTCCAGTGCAGGCTGAACCAAACCCTCCACAATCAGTAATGGAGGGTTTCATGGGCAAAATGCACGGAAAGAGACGAATAAATCTTTAATAAAAATTGGCAAGAAATAACAAAAGTACAAGATACAAAATGACATCAGATTTGAATAACCCCCGCCTAGAAATCTATTTTATTTTCCATTACAAAATTCTACCATAAACCTTTTGGCAAGAATCTTACTAAACAGTTTTTGCCAAAAATTTGTACCCATGAAAGATTTAACAACCTCTGAAAAAGCATGAAAAATTAGACACTGATTTCTGTCATGACTGAATAAAAGGAGCTTTGGATCAGGCTCTGAATGTGCACATTGTGGCAGAACTCTTATTTTTCCCTTGTGTGCTAATTGCTCGCATTCCTGCACTACCATAAAAACCCGTTTCTTTTGCAATGCCCCCCCCCCCCCCAACAGAAGAGGGGAAAGGAAGCAAAACCAAAAACATCTGCACTACCTTGAGGTTAGAATACGATCCTATTACATGTGGAAATGGGCATCAGTCCTTGCTTGTCTGGTTTTATGGGCTCAGCCCTCTAAGTGCTAAATCCCATGGGAATGTGCTCGAGAGTGCTGAACACTTGACAGGACTCAGCTCTCGGCCTGCTGGGAAAATACCTCCGGGGGAGAGAAAAGCCTTTCTCCATATTTGGGCCAGGACAGAGAACTAAGGTAGCAGTTAAACGGAAATAATAGTGTTAGCAATAATGCAGAATGGCACTGAAAGAAAAAACAAGTTGGGAAAGAAAAACAAAGGTAATGAAGCAATTCAGCCCTGACAATAGCTGTGGAGGCACATAGCAAAGTCTTTTTTCCATAGGACTCAATTTATCCTCAAGGTTTTGGCGTTACCAAACTTTATCCCTGCAGGCTACGTGAGTACCTCTGTTGCTTTAATGCAACATGCAGGCAGTAATGAATATATATGCTACGGTAAAACAACACAGATCCCATGTGCAGCTCTGCCCAGCGGAACCTCCAAGTGCACCGCCGTCCCCTCCCCACTGCTGCTGTTGGCACAAGCCAGCAGAGTGGGGTCACAGCACGGGCAAGCACTGCCATCCACTTATGAAGCCTGTGCCCAGGTTTTTCAGATGTTCAAACCATTTTTTTTATTCCAGAAAATGCAAACTCGACAAAGATTTCCAGGGCTGGCTCCTAAGTAACCTAACGTAAATCGGTACAGGATAAGTACTGCCCTGGTCCAGGCATGACTGCAGAAAAGCACTGGGCATTTCATTGTCAGTGTGTGGCAGGCTTGCTGCCTGGGGGACGAGAGAGCTGGAAGGAAAATGCCTCCTACTCTGCATCGCCCCTTAACAACTATTTGGCTAGCCAGGAATGTCAGAAAACACAGGAGTAGGAGAGCCCGAATCCCCTCTCGCTACTGCTCCGTGCAAGCAATGCCAGGCCCGCTCAGTGCGAGCCTCAGAGAGGGGCACTGGGGCTGTGGGGTCGGGCACAGCACTCGCTCGCTGGGCACTCGGGCACTGGCGGGAGAGAGCCTGCTGCTCCAGGCTGCTGCTCAGGGCCCTGCAGCAGAAACACGGGAGTTATTTTTGCTCCGCCGGTTGAGAGTGCTGCTCCGTGCCTCTGAGCACTACATCCTGAGACCTCTTCCCTGAACGAGGACCTGTTCCTCAGCTTGTGCATGCTCTCGCTGTGACTGCAGTTGACCCAAACGGAACCTCTGCTCCCAGGAATGTGCAGAAATTAAAGTCCAGATCCCTACCAATGTTAAAACTCGATTCTTCCATTTCATACCGCTATTTCATGAACTTTACCTGATCAAAATACCTATGGAAATTGTTGTTTCCACTATCAAACTCTTTCTCTAAAAGGCCTGATGATCGCTGCTTTGAAAATTTTTCTTGTTCTGTTTTAAGCTTGTCTTGAGATGCAGAGTGGGGGATAAAAAAGAAGCTATAAATCATCAGAAAATGACAGAAGTATCACATGTATTTTCTAATCGAGAGACAGGTACAGCTCTAATCCAGTTCAGATCAGACACGTTCCCAACAGAGCAGGTTCAGCCGCCTCCACTCACCACGCACCCTCCCGACTGCCTCTGCACTAGCTGCGGATTACAACACTATATATGCTGCTTTATTGTTGCTCTGTTAAAAGTTCAACCCCACATTATACCAGCACATTTAAAAACAATTTTCTATGCCTTTCTCTAAACACAGTGGATGTACTTGGAAAGAAGTGAAGGCTGCCTTTTATATACTTTCTCTTTTCTACTCTGACATTTCCTGACTCCAAACCAGTGGACACTAAAATAGTTCAGACATAAATTGGGTGGGGGACCTCAGCCACAGGCCAACTATGCAGCCTTTAAAGCTTTCAGCACATGGATACTTATGTCTTACCAGAAACGCTCTTCCAGCATTTGAGGGTCTGTAATCACCCACGGGCTGCCTGCCCCGTTTGAAAACAGAAACCACATTTCTATTTCTGACCAGTCATGTCTTATCTGCAGAGGGTATTACTGATGAAGGGTTATACCCCGACCTGCCCAGGGCCTTTCATGGAAGGCAGCAGGTTCCGCCTGTAAAGATGAGGTATCGGACAAAATATTCACTCCTACTGAGCTCATTTTTGCAATTCCTGCCTTGTCCTGAACGGGAGCACGACTGGTATACTGAAGAAATTCAGGGTGAAGACAGTCAGAAATGTCATCCTGCCTTTTCCAAAAGTGTCTGTATCTTAGAGAGATCAGTAGCTGTGCAGAGCAGCCTATCTGCTATCCACATTATACAAAAGGTGCAGTGCCTGTATGCATACTCTTCTCCATAAAGCATACAAATAACAGCGATATAGATATGTGCAATCAGAGTGTCACAAATCATTCCTAAAGTAACAATTACATCTTAGGCAAACTCAGCTAGTGCTGTAATAGCACTATGGTGGCTGGCTGTCTTTTTCATGGCTTGACTACATGATTTTCTAATACAAAACTAATAAATCCTGTAAGTTACCGGGGGATTAACATAACGGTTTCCGACGCAGAATTCATTTCTTATGCTATATGCTGCGGGCAAATAATGCCATACTATATGACCATACAAGAAAAAATACGAGGGCAAATGCAATCATTTGTATGACTATGCCATTGTTATCAGTATATAAAGTATATTGTGCTGTAAATAAAGGCCATCTGTAAATAAATGTACTAAATAAAGCCTACTGAACGCAATACAAAAACTCTTATTAACTTTGGTAGGTTTTAAATCGGGATCATCTGCTGTTTTGAGGAGGTTTTCCAGAACACATTAAGCACTTAGGGACCACAATTTTCAACCAGAGTACATGGCTCATACTGTCCTATATCCCACTCACATACATTCCTGCAATTTTTTAACTTGTAATTTGGATTTTTTTTTTTAAGAAAATAGAAAAAAGGAAAAAAAAATTGTCACCCATATCTGTCTGCAATTCATTTTGCTCTACATCAGACCAACACACTGCATCTAGCTGTAGTCTTTAAGATGCCATGCAGAACAGTGGCAGTGAAGGACACAACATGCCATGCAGCACAGTTGTTTTCCAGCAGAAGACAACCATAAACCTCTGGGTTAAGCGAGGAAAGGCCACCTAGCATTTGGTTATAAATACATACTGGCAATGGAAAGCACACCAGTATGCCAAAACTGACATTCTGACACAGCAGTCCAAACCCACGTCCATGCCAACATCGCCTCAGGAATGCAAATCACAAAATACCTTCAGAATCAACCGCCGTCGATAAACTCTTGTAGTAATTCTCTGCTCTTCATCTGAGCTCGAATCACTCTCAATCTCACTGTCACTGTCACTACATTCCTAATAAATGCAGTTTTAGTACATTTGAACAGCACATTTACAAGACAGAACATGCTGAACAGGACTAGAAGAAGAAAACAGAGGTTATCATGGACAATGTGTTTCCTGTCTCTATTATGTATGTTATGACTTGCAGTTTTGCTCTTAAAGTATATCGTGGGAGGAGACCTTTTTGCTCCTTGGCATGCTGTAGCTTGATAAGTATAGCAGGTAAGGAATATCTCAGCAGCTCTTAAGTCTTAGAAAATGGTATTTGGAATGCATCTGACCTGCGGAGTTTCTAAATCTTACATAGTTGTTAAAAATTGTGTGTACAAAAAACCCTTGTCATAACTGCTTCTCCTCAAAAATTAATGTTTCAAACAAACTGTATGGATTCACAAGGTATGGGAAGTGAATTCCCACATAAAGAAAGACAACAGTCACACAGAAAGATTCAGTGGAGCACCTCCACAAAGAAGATGGTAAGTAAGCATTTTTAAGGACTTCTCCATGTAAATGGCTTTCCTGCTCAGTATTTATCTGCTTTTAAGTAGCAAAACTGTAGCGTGAAGTACAATCACTCTGCATTTTTTAAGAAGGGAACTGGTAGACCTCAGCTCAGGGCGAGGGGGAACAGCCTGATGCTGGTCTCAGCTTGGTGCCAGGAGGTACCACAGCCGCACGCAGGCATCTACTCTGTCCTGGCGCCCTCTGACAGCCCCAATGTTTTCCGCTCCGAAACCCAAGGATCTCCTTGGCTTTGGGGCTGAGCAGCTCTGTGTGCATATGCGTGGCAGAGGGCTTCATACTATGTATGTGACGGGCACAGGGCAGAGGCCCTTCTCACATGATGTTTGGCTGAACCAGCCTTTCTCTGAATAGAGAAATTTGAAAATTTTCTCTACAATTACTCAATGACAGCCCAAAACTGATTTTAAAGTAATGAATAGTGGAGATTGCTAACTGCATTTCTGTTTCTCTTTTTGAATCTGGTCCAAGACATCCCAAACAAGAAGCATTTCTCAGAAATGATGTGTAAAATAAGAGTAGGCATAGGTGGGTGGAGGAGAAAAAGGACTATATAACAAAAAGCATTTAGGGCAGGATGACAGTATTCATCTGTGTGTAAAGTCTCCTGCTGTCCTCTGATGCTAGCCAAATATATATTAAAAAAATTATAATACAACCCTATCCTGAAGAAGTAACAAGAAGCAGAAGATTCCCAGAGGGCATGAAGGTTTTGGAGGAAGAGTTATTATTAATGAACAGCTTCAAGTGGTTTATTTGTGATGGAATTCTGACACTAGGAGTCACCTCAACCAGGTGGTGGACATCCTCCTCTTTGGGATGATAGAGCAACTGTGCTGTGCTCCTCTCATTTAAAAAGATCACTGGAATCTGATGCTTGAGCATTCATAGAGAATTATATGGCCTACACAGTCACTGCACTGCTTTTGTAAGCTTTTGGGCATTTACGTGGGCTTGGGATGAGGCCAGCAATTTGTTTCATCCATGTCAGCAGCCCAGTATCAATTGTCTGAGTTTATCTCTTGTTGCAAACTGTGTGCCAAAACACTGACGCAGCCCTCACCCTGCACGTGAATGACTATTGCTTCTTAGCTCTTTCCCAATGGGTCACAGAAAAAATCTCTTACTTTGGGAATTAATTTTATTTTGTTCCTCCTTTCTTTCCGCAGAAATAAATCTCTTTCTTCCATACTTTTCTCTTTATGGAGCATTTCTGAAGAATGCCTTGCAGAAAGACTGCAGTTGAAATTCTCTTTCTGTTTTCATGACAGCACATGAAATGTGTCACCAGGAATTGGACTGTGTTAGTAATTAAACTATTGACTTCAAATTACATTAGAAGATATTCTTGAAGAAATATCGACAAGATATTAGAAGCAATTCTTGTTGTCATTCTAACAAACACTAGTTTGTTACCCATTCAGGCTTTGTGAGACACCCACGGTTAGAAATCACATTATTTTCTGATACCATTTTATTCAAAGATCATGTCTATAAAAAGACTTGTTATTTAGAAGATAAGATTATCACCCTTTACATAAAGCAAAAGTAGTGCAAAAAGCACGCATAAGAAAAGCATACGCTTATTCTTCCCAATCCAGATGGGATATCCAAAAGTTAAGAGAACACAAAAGTGGATGACAACTTATCTTCTTACTGATGGGAATCCACAGGGGGAAGCGCAGCATTATTGCACACCCTCAGAACATTACAGTGTGCATCTACGCTTATCCCTGCGTTTAAACTGAGCATAATAATAACAGCCTGAGGTCTGCCCCAAAGCCTACCAACACTAAAGGAACTCTGCCATCTGCCTTTAACTGGATTTGCAGAAGGCTTTTACTTACATTTTTTAAGTATTCCAGTAATTAGTGAACATTAGGAAAGATCTTCGCTGCTTCAACTGTGTCACGAACTAATAACAAGATAATAACAATCATATGCTGCATAACTGCTGAGACTGATTATGTTACCATCTAATAAAAGAACTCTTGGTTGTATAATTGAAAGAATAGTTTAAAATGAACTAATTTAAACCTGAATGATTTATTGCAGCCTACCACAGCCAACATTTTTATTGTGCTACAATAAAAAAAAAAAGCTATATCATGTAGAAGCAATTCTACTGAAACACCTCGCTTCCAGAAGTTATAATCTCCTCCTGTATTACACCCAGGAAAAGACAATCTCAGCAGAGAGAGGAATGTAGAAGAAACTCTGCAATACCCTTTTTCAGCCTGGTTCCCTGCTGGCCCTGTGGTCTATTCCGTGGCAACCCTCCTGCTGCTGGGGCGTGAGGTGCACGCAGCTACAGGGCTATAAGCCATTCTTTGAATCAACTTTACTTTTAAGCTTCTGGGAAATAAGTATAAGCAACTGAGAAAGCTATTAAAATCTTCATCGTCAGAAAACAACTCATAACGGAGGTTCTGCAGTTAAGGATGCGCAAGCCGGGCAAGGTAGAAATGAAGGGGAGCCCCTCCGCGGTATTTTAAGAAAGAACCACCACCTGGAAAAGTGCTTTACACATTTGGAAATCTTTTGATTCCTCTTGGCTGGATGCACTTTAGAGTTGGGATGAACAAGGCCGTGAAACAAAAATCATAAGGAGGAGATTAAAAACTACCCAAAATTTATTTTCCTGCAAATTAACAGAAAAAAAATGCAGGGGGTGTTGGGGACAAGGAGCAGGATAGGGGCCGAAGAGTCCCTCTATCTCTTTGCTCACTTCAATGTCACAAAAAGAGGGGAAGCCAGTGGCATCACCTTAACTGGAAACAGATGGAAGACAGCTGAGCTGTTTGGCACTGTTTACACAAGTGGTATGTCAGGGCAGGAAAGAGGCCTGTTCCCCCAGCAATGCCGCACGGTGATCCCAGAAGCTGCTCTAACCTCTCCCAGGGCTCGGGGCCAGTCAGGCAGAGGATTATACAGCCCTGCTTGACTCCTCTGCCTGCCCTGACTCCACCTCATTCTATTCGCACCACAGAATATAAATTTCCACTAACTTCCATTTTTCTTAGTTTAGCAATAAATAGAAAAGGCATAAAGAAGCATTTAAAAAAAAAAAAAAGCAACCCTGTCACAAACAACATTACAAGTCTTACAAAAAATGAATGTCAAGCAATATGTCAAGCAATGGGGACACCTCACACAGTTAATAATTACAGGACATACTGTACCTTCTGTTCAGACATTACTGCTCCCTCCTCCTCTTGGATGCTTGTTCTTGGCTTGCCATCCTCAGAAGTACTCCAGCTCATCTTCTTCACACTGACAGGCACAGATGTTTTGTTGCCTTCTGTTGTTGGCTTGCTAGTCTCTTCCAAAGATTTCTGATATGCTGTTGATGGTAACGTTTCCTCATCAGTACCAGCTGAAATTTGGGGCTTTGTTTTCAGGGCTTCTTTGTCACTCTGTTTTCCCACATCATTTAAAGATTCCTGGATGTAGGATTTAGTTTTCGCCTCTGCTGTGGATTCGGATAGGCTTCCATTTGTTTCTGGCTTCCCTGCTTCTCCTTTGACATATGAGGTAACAGAATCCCTACGTTGGTCCAAGCTACAAGAACAAGAAAAAAGAATAAACAGCCATTTAGTGCTTAAATCACATGCAGAAGGGCAAAGCACCGAGCCTCTTGCTAAACCTTCATTCTTAGCACATACGTTTCAGACAGAGAAAAGTAAAATTTTAAATTCAGCTTGCAAACATCAATCTATTTAATAGCCTTGTCTTCTGCATCATGGTATCTTTTCAGAAGCAGCAAGAATATGGTGAACACTGGAAACAAGGCCAAATGTTTTATGTTAATCCCCTTCCACCTGAGGGGGGGGGAGGAAAAAGAGGAAGAAAAATACACAAAACCTACCATTTCCCTTGTATAATCACGTGATAAATCCCTGAGGCACTAATTCTTTAACCTGCTCTCTAACCAAGGAGGTGCTGAAAGTACCTGTTACCGTGCAATTACCAGTAATGACCAAACAATTAATGTTATTTTTCCCCCAAACTACAGTATCTGTACTCCAGATAAGTCATGCCTTTTAAAAAATATTGGTATCTGAAAATAAATCCTTAGACAATGCAGAATTTCAGTAATACACAAAGCCAAAGGCAAGGAAGGTTACTACAAGATAGAAAGCTGACCAAAATTTTGCCTCAGAGTACCTGCAGACAGGTTTAACCTGCACTTCTGATGCATGGTTTTCTTCTCTTTTGCATTTTTGCTTGCTTTCAGATAAGCACTACGACTGTATACATGAAAATACTATAGCTATTTGCTGGCAAAACTCTTATAAAAGATAGCAAATTGAATTCACCTAGTTATGGATACGTTATCTTCTTAAGGAAGCCCTTTCACTTCTAGAAGTGATCTATTTTACTAATTTAACACGATATAAAATGCAGAATAACACTGCTTGCTTAACAGAACAGAAATCACAGTAGATCAAGTGCTTTACAGTCCTGAAAGACAATCAGTTTGCTGAAATCAATGGCCGAGTTCCCACTGGATTCAATAAGAGAGTATCTAATGCTACCTGGAACCTTAAAACATCCTGAGTCAAAGCTGCAAAGGATGTAGACTGCCAACAGACAAATGATCACTCTGCAGATAATCATTCTCTGCTGATTTACAGCTCATGAAGACCTGGCTCCTTCAATTAGTAATCATGGGAGCCACGTTCAAAACAAAGGAAGGCAGAAGCTCTTCACCCAGCGGGTACCAGTAAGGCTGAACATGCCAACACATGTTGTGAATGTTGAAAGCTTAAGCAGGTCCAAGGGGAGGCTGGAAAAGCTCATGCAAAAGAAATACATTGAAGATAAATATGTAGAAAGCATCCATCTCAGCAGGTCGGTATGCTGAAAGCAAGTGGAGCCTGGGAAAGTACTGGAGGAAAACAGCGTGTATGTCCACTCTCCTCCTTCCCTGAGCATCCTCTGCAGTCACTGCTGGGAGGCAACATATGGGACTAGATGGATTTGGTATCACCATTCTTACCTTCTTATGCCTTGTAACTCATCTCTTTAAAAGTCTAGTAAATCAGCATGACATAACACGCTTGAAGTAAGTGTCATAAAAACAGTGACAATTTAAAAATTGGCTTATGGAAAAAGTAACAACTACCTGAGGGAAGGCAAAGACATGCAATGAAAAGGACGACTGCTAAAAAGGTACTCGAAAAATAAAAGTAATGTAGTATCCTGGTTTCAGATAATGTACCTTTTATAGTCCTCAATTCCAGTTACATCTATGCATCACTTAGATTAATGAAAAATGGAAATACACAAGATGAAGAACAGGAGAAGTAATATTATCCTCTAAACATAATATAAACTAATTCTGAAATACCTGTATTAAGAATGAAACCTGATAAATACACATTTTTAAAGACAAATATGTCTGAGGCCAAACTGAGTCAATTATTACTTTTTCTTTTAAATACATCTATATATGCTTATATACATATTCTCATAGAATAGCAGAACAGCAGCCTCAGCACTGCTCCTGGAGGTAAAAGCAGCATGGAAAGACTTGCTTGCTTACAGACACAGACACAGACACACACAGACACACAGACACTCTCTCTCTCTCTCTCTCTCTCTCACAAAGATCCTCACCTATCATCCAAGCGATCTAGCAGGCTACCACCTAGTCTGCGTCCCGACGACGGTGGCTCGGTGACACTTGGCGAGTCAGGCTGCCAACCTGTAATTGAAGACATTCTAGCAGGCTACCACCTAGTCTGCGTCCCGACGACGGTGGCTCGGTGACACTTGGCGAGTCAGGCTGCCAACCTGTAATTGAAGACATTTCGTGTTCTGCTTGCTGAACACCTTTAAGAATTGACCATACTCTCTCTTCCGTCATCTCCTCAGACTCAGCTCCTTCTTCCAGATGAATGTCCTCAAACAGAGATTTAAGCTTTTCTTCCGTCATCTCCTCATCAGTACCAGACTTTTCTCTCTCAGGCTGTTCAGTCCTTACTGCTGTTTTACTAGTCTCTTCACTCTGCCTTTGTTTAGCATCTTTTGATATCCCGCCATAACTACCAAGATACTGCGGAAAATCCTTAAGGTCCACTTCCTCCAACTGGCTCTCGCCTACGGAAATATCTTTAGGTGTTCCTTCTCTAGGCACCGAGAAATCGAGTTTGCTGTCGTCCAGTGAAGTGTCTTCTTCAGTCACCACTGGCGGTGCTGCTGCTGTACCATCTACTTGTCCCTGGGAGGTCACTAACACGTCACTCAGTCTACTGGGAGTTCTAAGGGGTGACTCTAGGCTAGAGGTGTCGCTAAAGAAATCGTCCTGATGGAAAGGGGTGGGCGGCACGAAGCGCAACCCAGTGGGAGTTTCCAGTTCCACTTGAATGGTGGGATAACCTAAGGAAGACAGCACATTTGGACTGACTGGGATGAAGCATGGAGCAACAAATAAGCAAATGTCAAATGATTCATGAATTACTTGAAGTATGAAACGTATGAGGAAGTGCAGGCGTATAAAAGAACAAATGCAGTTCTGATAGATTTCTTTACTTTGTCCTAAATAGATGGAAGAAAAAAAGAGTACTGCCAGTGAATAGTACAGTGAAGCCAGTACGTTTGACTATTTTGTATATAGTCTGTAAAGATTTCAGCAATTGTTTTTGCAGCCATTTTAACATTTTCAAGCTATAGCAGATTGATGAGCATGCAATAAATCAAATGTGGACAAGAGTGGTTGTCCCTTTATACCCAATACAATGTCTTGCAGCCATATTGTGTAAATCTTTCTTTCCCAGTTTTTATTTTTTTTTTTAAATTTGGAAGTTTAATAAATAGATTTTAGAGACAGAAGTAGATCATAACATAGGACAGCCACTTTTTTGTCAGTAGGTATTATTTCTAAAACAGGTCCACATTTTTAATATACCTTTATATAAAAATATACAATACCAGCAATACAATGCTACTAACCTATATCTCCGATTTAACCATAGAGCCACAAGAATGGAATAGTTAAAGAACGAGGAACAGAAATGGATCCTAATGAGGATACTAAAGAATAGTAGATCTAGATACACAGCAGGATAAAAAACTAAAAAAAGGAAGTTAACAAAGGAATAAGAGAACACAAACACAACAAGGGAGAGCTATATGAATATTTCAGGTACAGTAAAGTTATACAGGTGAGAGGACTGTGGTGAGTAAGGAGCTCTTGGTGATCTTGGAGAGTGAGGCGATCTTGGTGACATGGGAACAATCAGATACACTGATCAAATAAAGAGAGAAAAGAAAAGAAACTGATGAAAACATGGGAAAACCATACAAAAGGATTAAACTGAATATACACATAAAAATGACAACAAAATCTGAAGTTTGCTTTCCAGCAAATAATACGTTGGGTAACCTACAAACGGAAAAAATATATGCCGTGGGGTTAACTTGACATTGTGCTGCCTGCAAAGGGGGGTGCATTAACACGGTTTGGTTGTTTTCTTTCCTGAATCAGCTGAGAGAAAGGAAAAGGTGGTCTGGTCTGGTCTTGGTGAGGAAAGGAAGCTTGAGGAAGGCTCAGAGGAGAGGAGAGACAGAAAGCAACTGCAGAGAAGCGTATTTTTTCATAAAAACATTGATGCTACTACTAAAAGGCACAAGCAACATTTCAAGAGCAACTTTCTTAAAATGTCAACAGAAAATTATTTCTGTAATGCAATGATTCAATGACCAGCAATGCTGCTCAATAATGGAGGTACGCTGAGCTTATATGCTCTAAAGAAAAAAAAATCCTACTAAAATACAGAGAAAGCTCAATACATACTTGAACAAATTACAAAAGGCAAAGGAAATGTTACTTACAAAAAAAAAATCTTATTTAAGGAGCTATTTATAATACATGTGACAAAAATCAAAGTAAAGAATGTAGTAACCCAGTGCCTGTTAACTAACATTTAAAAGAAGAAAGACAACAACATTTAGCATCTTCAACATACTGATAAAAATAAGTATACTTATGGCAATTCTGTTCTACAAGCAGAATTTCATTTATCCTTTTAATCTGGCTCAAAATTAACCTGCACAATTCTGTTCTCGGTACAGCTTCCATGTGAAAATTACTACACAACTTTACCCATTAGTAGACTGAAAAAGATATTCTTTCATGCACTAATAAAACATTTTCTTATTTTTCTACTGCCATTTTAGAAATGGTCCAAGTGAAAAATCATAAAGTAATTAATGTTCACTTGTCTCAAAGAGGCTTAGTAATAAATTGCACATTAATTTACTCTATGCAATTACTAAGCACTTTTTTTTTAACTTGTTCTTCCTTCTTTTTTTCTTCAAAGGATTCTTACTGTTACTTATCTAGACAGGAAGCCAAATAATATATGTATTTCCAGGTAACTTGGAAAGCATGCAATACCAAGTACATTAAAAATATGCATGGGCAAGCCTCAAAGCACAACTATTGCAGGAGAAAAACATTCAGGTCTTGTCAACTGACACTGAGGCTGATGGGAACAAGCTTACTCAGGCATATATTTGTGGGATCCTGGGCTTATTCTTCGAGATAATTATGTGCAACCTACGTATCGTACCATGAATGTGCTTTAGGAGAGGAAAAAGCCTTCACATTAAAACCAATTATTTCTATAGAACTTACTGTCTGTTTTTAAAGTCTAGTTTATACAACATTATTGTACTATTGGACATATCACTGAACTAAATATGACCATGGAATTCAATTACCATCAATGGGATCATGAAAAACGTTATTTTCATCTGCAAAACTTCTGGTGCCTGAAATATTTCCGTAATCAAATATTGGTCCTTCCAACAGGGTGACGATATCTATTCGATTAATTTTTGTCAATACAGAAGTTAAGGCATCAGCTGAAAAACAAATAAGACGTCAGAAAAAAGTTCAGCATTGCAGAAGACATTGTAATCGTCTTTCTCAGTTACATTCACATTGCATTAATTATAAATTGCTGTCATATGTTTCTGTCCCAATGCCTTTGGTTCTAGCAAACCCCATCATTTGTCTAAGTAGTCATTCTGCTGCCTACTTACTCAAGATATACATCTATTAAGAGTCTTCCCTCTCCCCCAAGTATAATTGTATTAGAGCACAAAAGACACAAAGAATAAGGTCAGAGAGTTCTTAAAGAATGTATTTACTTACTACTGAAACAAAATATCCTTTTACTGGAGCGTAAAAGGAGTGTAAAAATCCTTTTACCATTCTGTTTCGAGGAACAAAAGAATAGGTAGCCATGTAGGTAATAATGCATGTAAGGCCATTCATGCAGTTCATCGTGAAATCTCATTTACAGCAATCTTGTTGCGAGAACACAGTAATACTGGAAATTACTTTTATGGTGAAAGAGATCAAAGTAGACTCAAATACTGTGTAGGAGTATGTGGATTAGAGAACAGTAACGAACACCATTGACCTAACACAAAAATCAAAACCTCTCTTTCGATTTGAGCAATTCTAGTGAAATGCACAGATAAAAACAGTAGAATCAGCGCAGAATCCGTGTCTCCATCACTCCTCACAGAAGGAGGTTTAGTCCTTTCTTATGACCTGCAATACTGCGAGACTACCTAACTCTTCCAGTCAGCCTTTTTCCATGTTTCATATTCCTTGGTATTGGAAAGTTTTCCCTAATATTTTCTTTACTGGAATTTAAGTTCGTTACTTGTCCCATCAATTATGGATGTGGAGAACAGGTTATTTCCTTCTGCATATATACTGAATAAATATGACACGTTTCTGACTTCTGGTAAAAATATAACTGAAACTTTTTTTTTCTATCAGTGGTTTTCAAAAGACATTCATAGTGTTTTCTTCATTTTAACCTATTTAGAGCAGGCAACAGATGAAATGGGCTATAACTTATAAACAACAAAAGTAACTACTTGAACTTACTTGTAGCATTTTTCCCATCTCTGGTAACCCATTTTTTTAATAACATGAAGCTTTGAGCAATAAGAGAATTTGGGTTTTCTACTCGGATTTGATTTATTTCATCCACAGAAAAATTCAGTTCTCTTGCCAGTTCTATAAAGACAAAAAAAAAGCAAGCAAGAAAAGAAAACAACAACAAAAACACCAAACAAAGCACAAATCCCTCAATCATCCTGTCAGGCTTAAAAATATTATCTTTCTTAGATCACACAGATGTCAACAAAACTGACACAAACTTTACAGATAAAGATGAACATGGCATTATATACTCATACTTTAATTTCCTAAGACAGACATAATTTTGTATTTCTATCATCTCTGTGAGCTATTATATTTATACCCAGTAAGCCACTTAAACATGGTGAAAAAAAGCTTCAGGGAGACTACCTCATCACTGCTGATTTAGAAAAATCTGGGTTTTTTCTGGTGACTGTTACTCCTTTGTGAGCTCGCTCTGCAGCTCAGCACCGGTGCTGTCATCACCTACGCCCAGGGAGAGCTGGCTGCTGCAGCTATAAGCCCATGAAGGGCCAGCTCTGCCCATCAACACATGGAGGTACAGCAGGCATACAGTTAGGCAACCCCACACATGGCACCGACTTGCTGGGGCACTGCTGGGCTCCCTGCAACCTCCAGGGCTTTGGGGAAACTGCTGTCCAGATACAGAGGCAGCCCTAAGCCTGAGTAGACAGATCCTCTTCAACTCCTTGGGTGAATGTCTTGAGAGGAGAGCCATTTTAGCTATTTTCCCTACGAGTTTCTGTTTGATTTATTGCAAGACCATGGGATAATTCTTCACAGCTATTTCATATTAGGCATCTTTTGCCCAGCAATGTGTTGCGTGTTTTGGGAGGCTGGGCTCACTGTGAATTTGGGAGAGCCTGATGCGGCTTTTGGTAAAAGACTACCTGAAAATGTAATAGCAAAGACTAATTTCAATATTAAAGCAGAAAAGCTTACCTGTCCAGCTAAGTCCTAGGTGATCGGCTACAATTGCCATCCTTATATCTGTCCGTTCACATGGACTCTGTGGACCTGTGATTTACAATTTCTCGATTAAAAAGGTTTTGCACAGAAAACCACAATACCGGACAATAGTTTATTATAAACAATAGCTTTAATTTGACTAAGTTGCCGGTGCTTATATTGTTTATTAGAATGATTGTGTGTCCCAATAACCTACAAAGCAAATTTTTTTCACAACTTTTATATTTTCACCTGTGTAAAGCCAAATGTCAGACTACATGATGTCGTGTAATGAAACCAAACATGCTGACAATCTAGCTGTTAGAATGTACACAAGTTGTTCAATTACTGGTGGAAAGCACCAAGACCAGATTATCATCTATTTTCTCTACTTTGACAGAATAAATTTGCTGTCACAAAAGAAATCTTTCAATTTCTGAGTTACATCAATTTCTGAGTTACATGAATGTCTTCGGCATGCTTCACTAGCTTTCTACAGTACAGGATTTGTTTGAAGGAAGAAAGAAGAGTATAAGACAGCACATACAGATGACAATGACAGAATGAAAACTACAGTTAAGTCACTCCACAGGCAATCACAACAGTTCATGCACTAGGATCAACAAGTTGAAAGTTTTACAAACTAGGCTTGATCTCCACGAAGTGAGCCATGAGAGCTCCAGAAACCTGACTGCCTTCATTCTCACCAGTCCTCTTACTCCTCCTCCTCTCACTGTCGGCCTTTTCAATCTTTGATTTTATAGATGCTGCCTCTGTTCTCATGTCTCTAGCAGACTTCGATGTAATGGAAGGCTGGTAAACTTGAGTAGCTTCTGATAAGGATGTGTTCCTTGATGTACTGTCTTCTTCATCATCAGAGACCTCTGACTGCATCTTTTTCTCTTCATCAGATAGACGATCCACAAGCTTTAATGTCTCACCACTAATTCCCTTAAAATATTCAATGGAATGTTTACATACCTCCCTAAGCTGATTTTTCCTTACTTTAACTGTTGTCACGGTGACGGAGGTAGATCTTACCTTTACTGGTAATTTAGAAGGAAGCTGTTTTGGTTTTTCTTTCTCTACCTGCTCTTGTTTTGGCAGGGCTGGAGTTCTTCTAGCTAGATTACTCCTATGTGTATTTTTTATAGGAATCCTAGACCTTGCTTCTAGACAGGGAGAAGAATTATTTTGTTTTGTTTTGTCAGGCTTACTAGCCCCTCTCACTTTACTCCCTGTATTGCTTTGGAGATTATTTTGTGAAAAGACTTCTTTTACTGAGCTGGCCTTTACAGGAAGCTTCGATTTTCCTCTAGCCCCTACCAACTCTGTTGACTTTTGCTGCTCTCCGTGTGGTTTTTGCTTATCTCTTACTCTGTGTCCTTGTGTTGTCCCTGTACCTTTTCCTGAAGTGCTTTTCGCTTGATTAGCTTTCTGGAGGGAACATTTTGGTTCCAAATGTTCTTTTAGCACTATATTACAGGTAATATCATCTGTAGGGACAGCAGATGAATCCAAATTGTTGTTGTTATTAAAATTATCTTTTGGAAAATCAGTGTTTTCTGTTTGCCTACAGCTTGTCTGGCTAGAAGCTGAACTCGCAATCACTGCTACAGTTTCATTTTCTAATCCCTGACCACTTGGCATTACAGCTTCTATCTTATCTGTCACTTCGCCAGGGCCATCTTTCTTCAGAGTCATGGTGGAAGCAGAAATTCCCATTTTAATTGGTGTGCGCAATTTGGGATCAACTTTAGAAGCATTTACCGCTGCCGATGATTTTTCCAGTGAGTTACTACCAAGTGTTTGTTCCATGCAATCTCCACTGGCCTGGATGATGGGCTTATGTTCAACTGCTGTTGTTTCTACTGGTCTCTCTAGGTTTGTTTCTACAGTGTTGTCCCCTGCCTGTGGTTGTGTGATGGCAGTGACTGTACTTTTATCCCCTTCCCCCTTGTCCCCTGACTTCCCTTCAGAAGTATGCTCACCAATCTGAAAAAATTGGAGTCTTTCTTCAACAAAATCCCTCTTGCTCATGTCAATTGCACCACTGCGAGTCATCTCAAACATCTTCCCTTCATGAAATGGGAAGGGGTTGGGCTCGCTAGTTGGCGTACTTTCATCTGTTGGAGTTCTGGCTGGAGTTGTATCAGGTGTTGTTGCTTGAGATCTGTCTTCCACTGCCAGACCAAATGGCTTAGCCTCATCATCCCTTGATTTAGTCTCAAACACTTCATCATCACCTCGGTTATTGGACCACGGATCAAAATCTAGACTCTTAGTGGCCACCGTTTTGAAAGGTGTTGCAAATTCTTCGTCTACTTTGTAACTGAAATACGTATCAGGAAATACAGTCCTGTCAGGGTGTCTGCCTTCCAAAGTGAAAAACTGTGCCCCTGACTTCTGTTCACTCTTATCTCCAGCTTTTTCAGAAGCTGGACCCTTCAAAGGTGCCTTGTCTTCTTCAGGGCCTACCTTGCCTTCCTCCTCAATGACTTCAAGCTTACTCTGGCTAAAGCAGCGATCAGTCTGCTTTAGAATGCCTTCTGTAGTCCATACGTCCTTTTTGGTTTCAACTGCTGGACCTGCAAGTTTAGAATCACTCTCAGTTAAACCATCATCTTCATCTTGCAAATCATAACCGTCAAGAGAGTCAATCTCCGTCGCATCGGTGTCATGGGAGAATTCTGCAGTGGTTGCTATGGAACACTCTGTGACAGACTGGTCATTATTATTCCCATTTTGCACTACGTCATTCTGGGGTGAATCAAGCCCAATGTCAAACTCATTAGGTTTCCCAGAAATGGGATGTCCTAACTCTTTCTGTTTCTCAATCTTTTCAGGGGCTCTGGGTTTTGAGGTTTCTTTCTGGTCATCTTCCAGTTCTTTCAGTTTGAACGTATACTTTTTAAGTGGAACAGGTTGATAGAGAGATTCATCATCACTGGAGTCACTGACATCTGCTCCCGGTGGCACAGGAGATGGCGGCTGTACTCTTATGACAGGTTCAGCCAGTTGGCATTTGTCATGTTCATCTTGCAAGTTCACTTCCATCATCTCCATTTCATTCTCAGTGGAATAACGAGGCTTCTTTTCTGACTCGCCTTGATCTGCATCCAGTGGTGGAGGAGGAGGGAATTCAATGTAGGCAACTCTGTTACCTTTGGGTCTTTTGTTAGAGTCCTTATTTATATGATTAGGTAATGCTTTGTCAATCTGTGGTTCCTCAACCTCTGCCTGCTTTACAGAGGTTGACTTAGCCTCTGCTTCCTCCTCTGATTCCTCAGATACCTCAGGTATAGGACTGGGCTTGCCTGGGATATAAGCTATTAGTGAGTCGGGTGTTTTAGACGTAAACTCGTAACTCACTTCCTCTGAACTCGGTGTTTCTGGTGTTAAAGGGCTTTTACCAGAGCTATCTATGAAGGACACTTGTTCTAGTGTGTCATCTTCCGGACTACCTTGCGGAGAAGGAGGTTGTTTTTGCTGTCTAGCTGTGTAAAATGTCCCCCTTGTCTCTTGTACTGTCTTACTCTCCTGACTGACAATTTTTTTAATATTTCCTTGTTGCACCTCTTTCTCATATTGCTTTCCTACTTGAACAAAACTGACATAAACAGGTAAGGTCTTAATTTCTTTTACTCCCTCAGTGCTTACTAGTGGTGCAACTTTATCCAAGTAATCACTGGCACCGGGGTCAACCAACTCACTTGAAGGAAATTCCCTTCCTGGACTACATTCTAAAGAATCTGGTGATTTGCTAGGGGATATCTCCATTTCCTCGACAGGAGAACTTAGACCTATCGAGCTCTGCTGCTTGGTAACTTTTCTGATTTCTGAATGCTTTATTTTTTCATCTTCCACATAATCAATCTGCCTCTCAACTTTCTCTTTAATCACAGCTGATTGGGATACTTTAGCTGAAAGTTCATAGACACCATCAAGTGTGGTTCTCTTCTCCTCAACAATTCTGACTGGAATGTGGGACACAGCAATTTCTTCTTTCCTTTTGGATATTTTATCAGCCACTTCACCATTACGTTCCCCCTCCCTGACAACAAATTCTCTGTATAAAACCCTTTTTGAGGGAGATTTTACAGTCAGTTCATTCACTTCTTCGGAATGAATTCCATTTGCTGCCAGTTTGTGCTCTGTCACAGTGATAAATTCACTTTTTTTGTCAGTTTTAGCTTCAGCATGATCAACATGGTTTTCTTTTACCGTATCTGGAACCAGCACATGTGAAAGTTTTTCTTTTTGTGTTTTATGATTAGAAGTTCCAGGACTTTCCCACGTCCTATAGATTTTTTTGTCCCAATGTCCCTTCGTTGTTGAGTCTGAGCCATACGCCAGGTCTTTTGCCTGTGGTTCTGAAAAGTATTCTGGCACGCCTTTACTCATCTCAGTTCTTTGGTTTTGTGTGTCTGAAGCACGAAAGTCTTCGATAGCTTTCCCTTTACCTGGAACAAAATCTTCCTGTATTTTCACCTCTTTCTGTAAAGCTGTGCTCCCATCAATGACCTCTACTTGCTTTGCGTGCTTCTCTCTGGAATAAAACTGATACACTGGTAACTTACTTTCTTGCAATTTTTTTACTGGAATTTTGGACTGACCATCCAGCTTTTTTTCTTCTTGAGTTACGTCCTTACTCCTTGGACTTATACTTTGTTCAAATTTAAGCCTAATGGAACTGAGCTTTGATTGCTTCAGCTGAAATCCAGTCTGTGAAACCTCAGGTACTCCAGTCTGCTGAGCACTTCCTTTGTGTTCCATAGTTTGTTTAGAGTCCTCTGCAGATTGCACAAATATCCTTTTTTCAGGACTGCTGGGCAAACTGGACGCTTTTCTTTCATCCACCTTGGGAAAGCATTTCCCATCATGTGCATACTGCTTCACCTTATTCCATTCGTCACCGGACGATGGTAATTCAGAAAGCAGAACTTTCTCAGGGCTGCTGCTGGCAGAACTCTGGCTAGAATGTATTTCTTTGCCATTTTTTTTATGCTGCTTTTTCTCTGGAGACTGTAGCTCATCATTCAACTTCTCTGTTTTATCCCGAAAAAACTGTGATACTTCAGTCAGTTTTTCTTCTGCCTCTTTAACAGTCCTGTCCACCCTGTCTTCATATATCAACTTTTCTCTACCTCTGTCTAATCTATCCTCAGTAAAGCGCATCCACATCGCATGTTTTGGACTACTAACATCTCCAGTGTAGTGCAACACTGTCACTTTATCATAATGATCATCTTTAGACATTTTACCTACACCATTTTCAGATACATCTTTATAGATTTTGGAGAGAATCTCTTTTTTGGGGGCAGTAGCTACTTTTTCTCTGCATCGTTTATCAGACCCCTGTAACTCTGCACTAAGGGGTAGAGCATGATCAGTAACTGACTCCTCAGTATCAGAATGAGACACATCTAGCTTTTCTGAAAGAAGCATTTTCTCAGCAAACCTGTAAGACTCCCCTCTAAGTTCTGACAACTCATCATCATGGTATTCTATTGAGTGCTGACTCAAAAGCTTCAGTGTTTTGTAAGAGTCATCAGACATGAGTTGAGCAGAACTAGGGCGACTGTCTTCTTCCTGGGACACGGGAGTGTTAACTCTAGAGGATTCCAGATAAGAAGGAAGTGACTCTTCAGCCGTGAGCTCCTCTTCTTCTTGCTGACCTTGTTCGTCTGAACAAGGAAAAGCATCATGTTTTTCCAACTCTTTTAAGTTAATATCTCCCCGAGGTAAGTCTTTCTGATATACATACATTTCTTTTTCTGGATGCTTTTTTGTTTCTCTAATAATGACTTCAGTAGGTTCAGCCTGATTACCTTTTTCAATATGGACCTCTATTATTCGCTCCAGTTTGGGTTTCATTTTGCTGTCCTTCTCTGCATGTTGTGGTGAAGTTTCAGCAGACTTGCTAACATCGGATGTTACTGATGATTTATGTTCAAACAGACCTGCCAGTTCTTTGGAAGGGTCGCGTCCAGACTGGAAGGCTTTCATTATGTCATGAACAGACATTGTTTCCTCAATTCTTTCAGACGTGCTTTCAGTGCACGGAGGTTTATGATAAACCATCCTAGTTGTCGTAGTGATGTGAGTTTCTTCTTTTACTCGGACACCTTTACTAAGGACACACTTATGGTCATCTTCTTCGCTGCTGCTGGCTTTCATTTGAAAAGCTTTAACCTTCTCTTTAATAGATCCAGCAGGTTTTTGCTCCAGCTCCATAAATGTAGGGGTAGGTTTCGAGGCCGGTAGCTCCTCTGCTTTCTGCTCTGGAATTTCTTCGGATGATGGTTCATAGCTGCGGATAACATGAACTACTTCAGTTCTTGTTTCTGTAATGACGGGAGGGATGGGTACATCATGGAAAAGTGGTTTTGGCCCCGTGCTTTCAGCACTTTGTGGGGCAGAAGGTGTCTTTTCACTCCTTGTTTCAAAGCCACTGTCAGATAAGGGACTTTTATCTTGATCGTGTTGAGAAAAGTCATCTGGAGACTCTAAAATAGTATCTGTTCCAAAAAAGGAATCTGCAATTTTACATAACTCCTTTTCTGATGTTGAAGGCCTCATGGAGGCTGGAGGCATTTTAAGTTTATGTTCCTGCAAAGCAATAGCTGGTTTTAAAATGCGTTTTTGTCTCTCTTCACCTTCTTTTTTCCCCTCTTCAAACTTGTACTTTATGTTTGTTAATGAACTGCTACCGATATCATTTGCTAAGTAATCAATAACTTTTGACAAGCTATAATCCTTTTCTGACATGGTTTTAGTTTTAATTTGGACCTTCTCTGGAGCAGACATAGGAGGGCTTGTCAAAGCTTGCTGTCTCGCTTCATCAATCTCCTCTGTACTGAACTCTACCCAGTCATCCTCAGACAGGTGTCCTTGATCACTTTTGGATACTTTAGCCGACCCTTTACTTTCTAAACACACATCTTTTTTCAGGATCTCACTAACTTTTACTAAGTCCTCTTTTACTTTCTCAACAATTTTAAAGGGCTCTTCATCATCAATTCTACCCTCTTTTGGTATCTCAGGTTGGAACGGTTTGTCCTCTGCGACATCTGTCTGCAATATTGCAGTCATTCTTATTAGATCCTCTTTCATTTCAGCAACATCTTTCAGTATCTCCTGACTGGAGGATAAAGAAGATGGTGTGGACAATTTGAGAGCAGAGGGTGCTAAAAACAAGGATGATTTTATTGGAGATGAAGTTCGATTAAAGGGAGGCTGTGTGCGTGCCTCTGTAGTCGATGTTTTAATAGGTGACAGTAACGCAGCAGCTGATTTTGTAAGTGAAGATGACTCTGGGAGCTTCTTTAATGCTGGTTCAGACAAAACATTGACTACAGAATATACTGGCACTGTTATTGTTGATGAAGTTACTGATGAGGTAGTTGCAGATATTGACCCAAGGGCTGTGTACAAAGCACCTGCAGGAGGAGTTCTCATTGACTGGAAAGCTGATGGTGCTGAAGACACAAATGACCTGAGTGGAGAAAATGACATTGTTGTAGCTGTTGAAAACACTCTCTCAGCCGTGTCAGCAACTGCGCTAGCAGCACAACTTGCAGAATGTGCAGCTGCAGCGATCTTGTCTTGAAAAACAGCTGCAGCTTTGGATCCATTTATTAAGTTGGCAGAAGACGGGTATTTCAGAGGTGACACAGATCCATTAAGCAATGGTACATCTGTGTGCCCAGCTACATGTTTTGCTGGCGATGAGAGAGACGAGGCCATCATGACTTTAGAGGATGAAACAGCATCAACTGCTGATTTAGCAGGTGACACCACTGACTTTAGAGGGGACGATAAAAGTGAAGATGCTGATGTGATGACTGATTTAAGTGGCAAACTTGAAGAGTACATGTTAATGTTGGATTTGGGGGATGCTGGAGGCGTCATGGTTATGGATGATCTCTCCAAGAGAGATCCTGCTGTAGTCACTGGAGATGTCCGAGAGGGGAATGTGGTAGTGGATGCCAGCCCTTTTAGACTAGCAGCTTCTGTGACTGCGGGAGCTCTGACGAAAGAGCCTGAAGTAACCTGTATATTGTATGGAGGCTGCGATACCACAGTTTTTATTGGTGAAGAGATTGTCCGAAATGATCTAATCGGAGATGCTACATCACTAACAGATTTAACTGAAGATGTGGTAGAAGCTCCTAATGTGGATTTGATTGGAGAAGCAGAAGAAACAGACCATATTGATTTTAATGGGGAAGCTGTAGGAGTGTTAGAGGAAGAGCTTGATAAGGAAGTGAAGCCTGATTTGGTTTGCCCAGGCACTGTAATTGGAGCTGTTGTCCATGACTGATATGGCCGTGTTGAAAAGAATGGCTTGTATGAGTAAGTAGCAGGTAGGGATCTTGTTGCTCCTGCACTCCGTTCAACTGTTTCTTAAATTGTTAAATTAAAATCAAACATAAAATCAACAAAAATGATTGAAAAACAGAGAGACCAGAGAAGAAAATTGGTCAGTAAACGTTGTAATATTACAAAAAGCAAGTACAATTGTTTGCATGAGTTAGGATGAAGGAGGCAAAAGAAGATTTAAAAAAGGAAAGAAAAAAATAGGAATGAGCCATATACTGATGACTGGTCCAAACCAAAAAGCAACGTGAAATGGAAGACAGAAAGCACATAGCACCCAAATCTGCAAACAATGAAGAACAGAAAACACAAAGAAGGAATCCATAAGGTAAAAATAAAGCCACATCAAAATTTCTTCTCTTACTTCCTATTGACTTTCTGATGTGCTACTTCTGAAATATTCGTATTGGTTCTATTTTGCCTGTTTAGGTATGTCTCTGCTTTGTGCAACTATTAGAATTATCCTTTTAACAATTTCTGTTGTTGTTGTTCTATTCAGATATTGAACCTATACAAAATATAAACTTGCGTAAAATGACATTATATAGCTAAAATCTTTTTTTTTTAAACCACTCAGAACTATTTCATGCAGAACCCAAATTCCTTTAAGTGACAGGCAATTGATGTGCAAACTGTGAAGCAACTGGAGTAAATTCAAATCTATATCTCCCATGCACAATTCGGATATGCTTCACACTCACAAAGCCAATAAGAGCAAGAGCTTTTCTGAGTCAATATTTTAAAAAAATAATATCGGATATGCCACACTCACAAAGCCAATAAGAGCAAGAGCTTTTCTGAGTCAATATTTTAAAAAAATAATAAAAATAAATAAAGAAAAGGAACTTTTGCATTTGTTTCTCATGCGATATTCCTTTTGTTTGGTAAAAACTAAAGTAAAACTTTACATGAAATGATTTTAAGAAGCATATGTCATACATGAAATATGGAAAGTATGATATATGATAAATGTGAGCAAGCAAAGCAACTGAATCAGTTTTTATTCATGCACAATATATCATGTCAAAACGAGCACAGAGATTAATACATTTTGTATGCTGTATTAAGCACAAATATGTAAACTTTACAAAATCATTTCACAAGAGGCCAATAAAAGAAGAGTACACTTTTTCTACAAGATGTAGTGTCTTGGTACCTTTTGAGGAGATTTCTTGTATCAGCTCAAAGACAGACCTGTTCGACTTTACATTTCTCAAAAGGTAACATTAGAAAAGCAGTCAAAGAACAATATATTATGCAAAAACTTCCTGGCAAGGACAAACCTGTTCACTGTTGTCATCCCCCAGAACACTCAGCTTATTCATAGGCATTTTGAACAAAATCATCATCAACCACATTCTGCATCACAGGAGGTACTCATGCCAGAAGACAGTATTTCTGGGAATCCCATTACAGCATACATATCCTCCGATACAGCAATAACATTCAGAGAGTTGACATTGAAAGTAACTTAGAGGGCTTTTTTTTCTTTAAAGTTGGAGTCAGAAATGGAGCTAAAATATCCAAACAACTTATTCAACATACCTTTCTCTGAAGTTACACTAATAATTTGTCAAACCTGCTTGATCTGTCTTATAGACAGACAGCAACTTACTGTGAAAGAAGCTTAACAAGGCTAATACTAAACTGTTAAAGCACACATGCTCTTACAGAATAGTGAATATTCAGTATACCACAGGTCCATATCCTGCAAGGAGAAATGTGCTGGTCCTATAGAAGCCAATTGAAGCCCAGAAGGGTGATATGGATGGCTGGTGATTCTGCAGTACGAGAACATTTAGGTTGAAGAGAGCTTGAATACTAGGCCTGACTGGCACAGCCTATGTCAAGAAACATCCATTTTTCCTTGCAATTTTATTTCTAAGCGCAAACATACTTTTTTTTCCTCCAAAGAAGAAAACATAGTGTACTTCCATTAAATGAGCTAGACTTTATTATGAAGATTAATTAGCAGCAGCTGCTAACATTCACCAATAGTTCATACAGTCCCAAGTCCAAGAAACAAACCCCAAAATCATTCTGAGAAGAACTAACAACAAAACAACTTGTTCAGCAGTTTGTGTTTGGAAATGTCTTTACAGGGACCCCACTGCGTTGTGATGAGCCAGTCTATCACAACTGGCTAGTGAGGCAATCAAACCAACAGGCTCCCCTCTTAACTGCTCTTTCTCCTGTTAAATTGCAGATCCAGACATGTTTAAGATGCTTTTTCTGTGCTCCTTACTGCAGTTGAGAAGATGAACCGGTACAAAGAAAATTGAGTAATTTACCAGTGTGTGCAGCTATGACATAACTCAAACAGCAGGGAACTGGGCAATTTTACTATTTTGAAATAGCAAAGAAATCCCCACAACCATGCAAGACTTTAGAGTGGGATAATATTCTAAAGAGTGGTTTTATATAACAGCCCTTTTTGGCTACTGAACACTCTTGGCCTTAACAGTTTCCATCACTCTGCATCCAAGATTTTATCAGAAAACAGATGTTAGTTACTACCTTCTGTGCAGCAAACTACACTTCCTTGCTTGCAGCTGGTAACTGAAAGTGCTGAGTGAACCCATACAAATGGCCGCCGCTCAGCCTTGCTTCTCTTCAGCTGCAAGCATACAGCCAGGAGCAAGCAGGTTTAATCCACTGCAGCGCTCCTCTTCTGTGGGGACCTCACTGCTGGGAAGAGCCGAGGGGCCCTTTGGTCCCTTTCCCTGAGCAGGGGTAAGGACAGAGAGGCAGGGGAATATCCCATCTGCCTTGCTCTCTTCCGCACCGGCACTGGCAGGGGTGCAGAGGCAAAAAAATCTGTATGTGTGCATGTGCATGCACACATGGGCTTGTGTGAGTAAAAGGAACAACCCCTGCTGCTACCAAAACCGTGGGAGCTGTGCCATCAAATTCACTGGAAATAGGTAGAGGTTCATCACTCATATCCAATCACTGGAGCAAACACCCTGTGGTGTAAAGCAGCCACAGCAGCAGTCCTGGCTCTGTGTTGGGTAGTGTGTGCTCTCTGGAGAGCTGCACCTCCAAGATCACATCCTCCCCTCGCACCAGCATGGTGCAGGTGGTAGTGGCAGTTGCTGACCGCATGCTACGTGTGCACAGGAGGTGGTGCTCAGGCGGATGGCCAAACCACTATTTATGATCTTTCCTGGAAAACACAATCATTTTCACATACCCTTTTTGCATAGCTCACAGCCTTAAGTAGTAACCATTGCCAAAAGGGATAGAACAGTTAAAGAATAGTCAGGAACTTCTACTGTGTTAACCCATCGTTTTTTTGAGTACAGCTCAAGTGGGTTTAGTTTTTTTTCCCCTCCAACTTTTTGCAAATGAGACTCAATGGACCTTTGCTGAATAAATAAGACTACTTTTTTTTTTTTTCCAATGAGGCCTGAAAAACTAATTGTAAGCAACATACACAGTCCTCAAACTCCTTTCAAGCAACTTCCTTCTCCCTCTCTCTCAGTTCCCATCAAGCCTTTGATGATACCTTAACAGTCCATCAAGATGTCTCAGGGGATCTGATAGCTTCTTCAGATGTTATACGCTTGAAGTCTTCTTCCAGGCCTGAGAAGTGTAATATATTCTGGAGCACATCTGATCCAAAGAAGCCACAGACCTTATAGGATAATTAAACAGCAGCCATCCAGTGGGAACTCCCAAGACCTGATGAAGTTTGTCTATGGATTTTATGGAATTATATCAAAGGGTCTGTTGCAGGGTAGCAACTGAGAAGTCACGAGGGAAAAAAATGCAAGAAAAAGCCTGGGAATGGGGAACAATAGCAGTCAACCTCAGACAGGAGAGGTGAGGGAAGAAAAGCTAAGCCAAATACATTACTGTATTTAAGAGGGAAGGAAAGGAATGCCACAGGTCTGGTCAAGGGGAACATAAGTTTAAGAGGAAGCAATGTGTGGTGCCAGGGAATAAAAAGCATCTGCAGGGAACAGAGGGAAAAGGGAAGGGGAGGAGAAAGAAGAGGGAAAATATAAAATATGAGAGAGTTCATTTTGGCTAAGCATCTAAACATTTAAGCACTTATCTGAATGGCATTCTTCAGCCTTGCTGAACTTTTGCACAACATTCCCTTCTACAGCAGCTCTCTCTAATCTTTCAAAGGGAAGAGGAACAGATTCTTTTTGAAAGCAGTTTGCAATCCTTCTACTCTGGAGCTACATGGCATTTTTAAAAATTACTATATTTTTACTTAACACATGTCATTTGCCAGTCAGGATTCTTCAAGCTCTCACAACACAAGAGTTCACAGACCATCCAAGAGTTTTGTTTTAGATAGCTGGTTTTTTTCTTTTTTTCTTTTTTTCCAGAGTGACACCAAATACAACGTTTATAGAAAAAATGTCTCTTCTTATGAAAAATCATGTATTATGGTTTAGTACTTTGGTAAGAGCAACTCACTCATTCCAGGCTCAGTCAGATAGCTGTAGCGCTTACGTAAAGCAAGGGAGACAAAGTTCTGGCGCCGGTCAGCTTTCTCCGTCTGCAACAAAACATAATACTCTTTAGTGCCTTTAGTACCGCTCTCCCCCATTTGAACAGAACAATCATCAAACCTCAGCATGACAGGCCGCGTTTTGCGGTACACATCCCCACAAGGGAGTATGGATGTTTCCGTTCCGCTTCAGGAAGGCATGCTGAAGCCAAATTTGGGCAAGCAAGCAGGAAATGGACAGAGCCGGTCTCCATTCCTGCCTGCCATGTAATGAGCATCAGGCACTGTGGAGCAGGGACCACGGCTATTGGAAGTGGCAGAAACCTGCTGTGAATGACTACCCTTCTAGAACAAGCAGGGAAGGAACTGCAACCCTAAGAGATGACCCCATGGGTTCATTCCTGCTCACAGCGTCTGCTTAAGAGGTAGAAGAGCTTAGATAGCAGATGTAGATCATGATCCTGCCTTAAAGTATCTCAATTCTATATTATCCCATTATCACTTAATAAACTGCTTCACACTACTAGAAATGGTATGATATTATTAATTCCCTGTAAAATAAACCACCTTTGGCTAGAAACAAGAGATCAACACAAAAGACTACAGATACAGACACAAAACATTCATAAGAGTACAAATTAGACCAATCAAATTTTTCTCCCCAAATTAATTTGTCCTGAAAGCACATACACCACAATGTACACTGGCTTTAAAGTGAATACATTAAGGACAAAAAAGGCATGGGAGGGGATTTTTTTAATAGGCACAAAATGCAAAGATGCAGATTAGAAAACAGACTACTATTGTTAAGTCAGAAATTGCATGATAAGTCGCTGCATTCAGTGGCATAGCTGCTAGTGTGATGTCTTAAATATTAAAAGTCCTTTAGAGATCACCCCACTTGATTATGTGGTCAAAATATGGTTTGTTTAGAAAGAAACCTATTGTTATAGCTATATAATAGCTCACTGGGAACAAATCCTGTGGAGACGAAGTGATGTAGTTGCTATTACTATTTTTTAACATGTAAGGAGTGTTTTGGGGTTTTTTATTATTTTAATCAGCAGGTCACTACTGCTATTTGCCACCAGGAAGAGAAGACAACTTTGCTGCTAGGTAAACAGGATACATCTATATAGTTTCTTTTACAAGGTGATCTCATTTATTAATACCTCTAATGAGTAAAACTCACTCAATTTCCTGACAATCTAATGTTGCAGTTTCCAGCAAATAGTGGATTTTTAAGCTGCAAATATCTGAGGTTTATCTGAAAATAGATTTGTACACAATATTTAGAAATTGCTCTTGGCTATTTTGCTTTTTCAGAAGAATCCAGTTTATTTTCAGGAGTAAAATATTACAGGCCACTATTGTGGCCTCAACAATACTTCTTTCCTTCTCAGAAATACAAGTTACCAAAGCATTGGCAGTATTACTCCAAGAGGTAAAATCATACCCACTAAACTCTTCTTGATTTTGCCAAAAATGGACTTGGTCTGAATTTTATAAATCTTTTAATTAAATCCTTTTTCAGAAGAAAACGAGTTAAATTTTAGACTGCTATTAGTCAATGCTTGGTTTAATTTCATAATATATAATCATGTCTTTTCCACATTTGTGCACTTCTACTGTTTTGCAGCAGACTATCAGATGTCGAGGATATGGTCATTCTGTAGGTATCATTTCAATGCCATAGTTAAAAATAGTTGTTTGTTTTTTCTATAACATATTACTTTTCTTCACTAAATCTGAAGGAAATAAAAACAGAAGACAGTGTTTATATTACCTCATCATCTTGATCTGACTCTGTTTCCTTTTGGTCCCAAGATGCATTGCAGAGACAAGGAATATTATAATGGACAGCAGGGAAAAGAATATCAGGATATGAAAAGGACCAAATTGGGAGAACAAAATGCAAGCTGATTTATAAGGCAAAGCAAATCCAAAATGTCAACACAAAAGAAAAAAAAGGCTTACATCCAATGCAAATCAACACGTGACATTACTGAAAGCATAAACCTATGACTTGCAGGCTGAAGCATGAGCTGTAAACAGAATCGTAAAAATTATAGGAACTTGACACCAGAGTAACAAGAGACTTACAAGCGTTCTACATACAGGAAACCAATAAAACATAAATTTAAAAAGCCTTTATCATATTCCAAAGCATTCTCATTACTGGCATTTCACAGGGTTTCTTTATTGCTAGCAGCAGGGGGGAAAAAAAAAAAAAGACA
>NW_008794452.1:661516-697558 GCF_000699145.1 Aptenodytes forsteri
GGTTTTTTTATTGCTAGCAGGGGGGGGGAAAAAAAAAAAAAGACAAAAACTAAAGGAGCAAAAATAAAACCAAACCAACCCTAAGGAAAATGTTTACACTTTTCCTAAAATACCTTTTTGTGTGCCGGCAGAGTGATATTCAAGTTGCACACAGCTGTGTGGCAGTCCTTTTGTAGTCTTTGGTTCTTTCAAAAACGATAATCGACCACAAGGTTCCTCTGTGGTGTCTCTTACCTAGAAAAGAAATTTTAGTACAGTGTAGTAATATGTAGTAATTCAGATACCTAGAGGAGGTTTCTGGAGAGTTTCTCAGTGTTTTTTTCCTCAAGAAGCTGTCTAATGGGTAAAGACCAATGTTACTGAGCTGGAGCTAAAGACAAAAACTAAAGGAGCAAAAATAAAACCAAACCAACCCTAAGGAAAATGTTTACTTTTCCTAACAAATACCTTTTTGTGTGCCGGCAGAGTGATATTCAAGTTGCACACAGCTGTTTGTGGCAGTCCTTTTGTAGTCTTTGGTTCTTTCAAAAACGATAATCGACCACAAGGTTCCTGGCTGGTGTCTCTTACCTAGAAAAGAAATTTTAGTACAGTGTAGTAATATGTAGTAATTCAGATACCTAGAGGAGGTTTCTGGAGAGTTTCTCAGTGTTTTTTTCCTCAAGAAGCTGTCTAATGGGTAAAGACCAATGTTACTGAGCTGGAGCTCAGCCTGAGGTGCTGAAGGAGAAAAGGTGTTACCATGAAAGAGTTAGATCAGCCTGAAGCTCTCTGATGGTAAACCCATGCAAGACAAGATGTTGAGTGAATCCAACCAGACAGTTTCATACTGGGATATTACTGAGAGGCATTTTCTGCTCACCTTCATTTTTTTCTGCCATGTTTTGCACTTGTGCTCACCAAAATGCTTAAAAACTTCTTTTGCACGGCAGCTCTGATAAGGCTAAGGAAAGTGAGCATCCACTTACGGTAATTTAGAGATGAACAGTCTGTGCACACTTTTTGGAGGCTGTTCTGCTGTACAGTCTGTTAGCGAATGCATCTCCTTTGCTTTGTCTCTGGGAAATAGTGATCTACTGGTAATATTCTGGAGGTCTAACTTGAGATATGATTTTAATAAAAGGCTGTGAATCCATATCACGGGTATTCTGGTCCCAGCTCTGCCAGCAGCTCTTTTGTGGCTTCATGCAAAACACCCTCTCCGTGTTACTCATATATTAAACAATAACACTTACATCCTCGGGGCAAGTTAGTCCTATCAGGCTGAAAAAGTGTTATCACTGCGGGGCAGGGGAGGGGGGCAGGGGGGGAATATCAGCTGAATTCTTTGGCTTGTTTTGCTTTTACCTTGATAGAGAATGGCAGTCTATTTTCTTTGAAAGCATAAAAATTAAAAACAAGCTGCTGTCCTCCTTTAGTCAAAGGGGCCAGATTTCCATAGCAATCAACGTAAATAGGTTTTCCTTCCAGAACCTATCAAAGCAATAAATAAAAGTCAATAAAACCTCTTTTCATAGTAGATCCACGCACATAAGTGTATCATGATTTCCCCCATCATAGTTCCTGAGTTTAGCACAAGCCCCCACTCAGATTAAATTCAACGACAAATTAGAAAATCACTGTGCATTATGGCAAGGTATTATGAATGCAGGCAGTTTGGGAAACCGTGAGCTGCATGAGTGGCTTTTCTGGAGTAAGAATGTGTAGATTTCCTTCAAGAAACAGTGGTTGGTGACTACGTATTCACCACAAACCTGCCCTATTCATGACTATGTGTCTGTGGGGCCAATGAGAAGGAATTCTGGGTCAGCCGTCCGCAAAGCCCAACCAGGGCTACTCGACAGCAGCATGTGCAAAACCCACTGCAGACTGGCCTGGGGCATCCATTTGGAGACAGGTCCTCATGCTCCCCCAGCCCTGTCCTTTTTTGGCCTCCTTTCAAGAAATTTTTTGACACAGCCTTGCTGCGAACCATTATTTAACTGTGCTTATAGTGGCTTTTGCAGGAACTGTTGCCACTTGGAAAACACGTTGTCCATTTACGAGGAGGAAGTCGGCTGTGAGTAAGAAATATACCTCAATGTCTTTGCTTCTTGCAACTTCTTCAAAGTTCTCTTGTTGCTCCAAAGTTTTGTCCACTTTGTCATCAGTCATGCAGAAGCAACGCAAATTGGATTCCACAGGGTCATTCATTTTGGCAAATATCACAAACTTTGCCATATAAGGAACGCATATTAATTCTCTATAAAGCTGTGTTGCCAGCCCAACAGTTTCTAGTACTTGATGGCAGTCTGCGAGCCAAAATCTGAGTGGGAAAAAGCAAACCATTAAATCAACTTTTCATTATGCTCAAACATTGCTTAAGCCTTTAAAGAGAAACCATGTCCTGTGATCCTTGACCATTTTGCATGCGTACTGTCCTTGCAGACTTCCCAAAACTGTAATTTTCCTTCTACTTTCAGTGGAGCTTTAACCATCCAAAAATGGGAATACCTGGCAATGAAATGTTGATATACTTATCTGACCCTTCTCACACTGGTATTGCATAAAACTGTCTGTTTTAAACCTAATTTGAAGCCAAAGCGGGGAAATCGTATTTCTTGTGACCACACACCATGTGTATTGTAATGTGCTGATGCTTCACTGTACATTTGATTTGCTAAAACAACTTCCTTTATAACACATACATACAGCAAAACCACATCTCCCATATAGGCTGAAACCGAATATGCCCACAGTGAAGTTTCCCAAGGAGATAGATATTATACTGTTATTTTCTTATCTTATGATTAAGAGTTTGATGACAATTTTGATACAAGTTACAAAATATTTTAATTTGTAGTTTGTATAAGTCTTTTCCACAATATTTCAGCCCTGATCTATTTGGTTCTTTCAGCAATTCTCTCTCTTTACAAAGCTTTTTATAGGTGCAAATGTTATGTACTGAATGAGAAACTCTTTACCTGGTATACCATGAATTTTCTCCACTAGGATGCATGATTTGTACAGATCCTGTTGAATGCCTCCAATCAGCATGTAAGTCCACTAAGTCCATCAAAATTTATTTCAAACCATGATTTTTTGGCAAATGATATTTTTGTGAGAGTAATTTTACTTAATTTTCAACTAAAAAGCCCACAGCCAGAAACTGCATGTCTTTAACTTTTTAAATAAATATGTTTTTATGATCCCCCCCAATTTTTTATTGAATAAACATTATAAACTTTCCCTTTCTGTTGCTGTTTGCAGAAAAACAAAAATTCATTTCAAACCATGATTTTTTGGCAAATGATATTTTTGTGAGAGTAATTTTACTTAATTTTCAACTAAAAAGCCCACAGCCAGAAACTGCATGTCTTTAACTTTTTAAATAAATATGTTTTTATGATCCCCCCCAATTTTTTATTGAATAAACATTATAAACTTTCCCTTTCTGTTGCTGTTTGCAGAAAAACAAACCCTTGTGTGGCACCGCAGCCTCTAGAGAAACGGCATGTGTGATTGCCAAGAGACATCACCGCAGCAGCAAAGGCCAGGACAAAGCTTCACGTGCAAACCCAGGATGTGTGGGATGCTGACACATAGTGACAAAGAAGCATCTGGTCCATTACCGCTTCATCAGTCTTGCAAAAGACTTACAGAAAGCCAAAAAACAACCCCACAACTATGCACTTTGTTAATCAAGGGAAACTACTCCCTAGGTGCATTTGGCAAGCTCTGTTACCATACCTGGCTGAAACATTGGTTGTGAATGAGACACAGTCGTTGGAAAATGTCAGCGGAGTGGTGCCTGTGATATCCTCCCACTGCGCAGGTGAAGTACCTCCTACATAAATATAAACCATGGACATTTTCTTTCAAACATCAAGCATATTTAGACTACATAAGAATATCTCTATCTTAAGTTATTTTGCTTCACACATAAAAAGAGAACCTAGACAATAATGTTCTCCAACAGCTGAGCTACATGTTATATACTACATCATATATTACACAACAGAAAACGATGCTGATGTTATTGACTTGTAGGTGTGTACTTGGCTTACAAAACCCCCCTTGATAGCAGCTAGGGCAGAATTATTTCTGCAAACTACTTTTACTGACAACCATGTTTAATAGCCAAGACTGAAATTCTTCATACTGGCTAAAGATAAAATAGCATTTAATATCTGTTGGCAGACTTCTTTTACAATGGCATGAGACCAGATTCAAAGCCCAGGGAATCAGTGGGAGCCTTTCAAATGACCTCAGCTGGCTTTGCTCAGGAGAACTGATCTGAACTGTACTGGACCAAGCACACCAACGTTCCCTTACTGGAAAGCACGAGTTGTACAGTTATGAGAGTGAGCGCAGAGGCATTGCTGTCACAGAAACCTTTGCAAAGAGCATGATTTTCGCTAACCTGTAATGCTACATAAAAGTCGCAGGCTGGGTGTCGTATCTCCTTTGTACCCATTGGTTACACCTTCGCCCGACGGAGGCGGCACAGGAATTGTCATGGTTATTGGCTTATGAAATTTTCTTCTTCTTGGCTCCACAGTGACAATGGGGCTGAAAGTTGCTTTGTTTCCAAGGATTTTTTTGACAATCTCCTCTGGAACCGGTTGAGCCTGTGAACACAGGGAAAGTATTTAAGCTAGAGCTACAAATTGGTTATAGACATGCTGAACTGTTTTCCAAAAGATAACTCAATTTTCCTTTTATTTTCTGTAGAATTTTATTTCTTTTTTTTTCCCAGGCAGCCTCCTCTTATAGCTCCCGAGGGTGATTATTAGTACAATTTGTGCTTAGTATTTTTCTCAACAGCCCACTTACAATTTCCTAATAGCTAACTTGCAGAGCAAAACTATAAATCTCAGAAGGTTGCCTACAGTATTTGCTGAGAGTTTTTCAGAGCATGTTTGGTTTTGTTTTTAATTTACAGTGATGGGTGATATTAAATACAATTTCAAAATGCAAGAAGAGGCCTATTTTGCATTTGAGAAGTGAGGACTAGACACTCTGTCTTGGAGATGCTGAACAATTCTCACATCTCTGCCAAACACAAATCCATGCTCCTGAGGAACACTGTGTACTCCGACTTACCTCTGTACTCAGTGCTTCCTATGCTATTCCACTATTGATTATTCGGAAAGAAATACTTGTCTGGGTCAAATTCATACAGAATGCATTAAACTATAGAAGAGCTATAAGCAAATTTCAGCCTTTCTACCTCCATTTTGTGCCTTGAAAGGTTTCCTAACTTTATATGGAAAGAAAGGAAAAATAGCCAATATTGGAAGAAATGCTATACAATTTTTGTAGTTTTTGTCACTGAAGACCTGAACTCAAAAGTGACAGACATCTTATGGGAAACGGGGTTTTGCATCTGTTTGCCTTTTTTTTTTTTTTAAACTTTCAAGTCTGTTTCAGTCAGGCTGACCTGTGACTTGCTGCATTATTCGAACTGCACAATGTATTGACATGCATAGAATACGTAGCTACATTGCAATCTCAGCAGTCACAGCACTGCATATGGAGACATCGTGCCTCCTTCACACTAGAGAGCTCTGGAAAGGCAGCCGTATAACCATAATAGCAGAGCTTCCATTTTCTCAAGATTAATCAACTTTAGATGTGAAATAGCATTAACAGAAATGTTCCAGTGTGAATTCCAAGCACTAGAATCCAAACCAGCATCCCTATTTCATGAAACCATCAGACATGTCAGGTTATTAAGTAATTTTAAGTGATAATTAACAGAAATCAAAGAAAAAGATACCTCCTACGGAATATTTCTCCCCTTTCTGTGCAGTTTGTTTAAGGAGAGTTTAAGCTATTTGCTCTTCCCAGATTCCACCCATTGCTAGAAATACCAATGGTGAATGTCCTAAGCTACAACAGATGTATATGGGAGGTCTTTGACCCAGTAACAGCTGGCAAACAGCTGCATGAAATCCTTACCAAACACATTCCTATGGCAAAGGGCAGCCCAGTGACACCAATCACAAGCTGCTACTTTGCCGCAGGAGACTGGGACTGCACAGCGGCTGGGGAGCTCACAGGTGCTGCCAGCCGTGACCAACAGGAAGATGGCAGACAATATCACTGAAGCTGTAGTGGCTCCAGGCCTTTGCTTTTCTCTCCATTCTTCAGATGCTAAGCAATACTCAAGGTGATGATAAAGGGAGAGCTGGGCTTTTGCCACAAGGAGGAGGACTGTGCATCACCTGCACCAGGGGGGCACTGAGAGGCGAAGAGCGTGCCCAGGCAGACACATGCCAGTTCAGATCTCAGGTGTGAATACTACCCACCTTGCAACCCACTACTAAGGAGCAGCAGGCTCCTTAGCTGCAAGCCTCATGCATTAAGAACAACAATGCGCTTGTAGACGCTGCGGATATGAACACGAGGGCACCTTTACCTGGAGCCCCACACGGATTCTTTTGGTTAGAGCACCCTCGGGGAAGGACGCCTGGACACGCGGCACCGTCGTGCTGCTCAGCACCCCACCCTCTGGGCCGATTTGGTTACTCTCCTGCTTGATTCGCGAAACCACCGCAAAGTACTGAGGGAAATCCTTTGTGATGATCCTGCAGATACGCTTCTTCTCTAGCTCCTCAATGCTGTCCAGCTCTGGTGGGAGAAGACAGTTAAAAAATTCAGGCATTACCTGCACAAGTTCATACCAGACGCATCTGTGAGTACGAGGTTTTGAATATGCCTTAAAATGCTTGAGAAGTTTTTTTTTTTATTTACTAGAGGAGAAAAAAAAATATTCAGTGCTATTAATTATCAAGTTTTGGTTTGCTCTGTGAACTTTTGCATAAATCTTGACAATGAGGGCCAACAGCACCAGACACACAGATCTGCCAGGACACCTAAGCACTAGGGTATGACAGTCTCCACAGCAGCAGCTGCCATAGGATGGCAGGTTTGTCACACAGCATGGGAGTCCAAGGGGGTCTGAAGGAGATGGTCAAGCTTCTTTCTTCTCTCATCTATACCTGGAAGCACTCATGTGCACTGATCTTTCTGTGCACACCTTCAACAGAGATTTATTTCCAGCCTCTTCCCTCACATAGATCCGACATGCAGAAAACCACAGGAAATCACAGTCCGTTCATGAACTATCTAACTTCACGCCAAGTGTGCAATCCAGAGTTTTCCCAGCTAAGGCACTTGAGAAAGTTATCTCCCAGACTAGCATCCATATATATAATCCTGACCAGAGACTGAGCTCTCCGGTAAACTGTGGACGTGACAGAGCTCTGCCTGCCAGTGCTACCAATGAAACCATAGCAAGGATCCCTTCCCACATCAGGCTTTCAGCCATTCAGGTATGTGCCCCAAAATAACTGCATTGTGCTCCTCAGTTCCTAGAGAAACTTAATGCATCCTCAGAGACAACTGGAAGAGCAACAGATCATCAACAATTAGTGCTCTCGGCCACATTCCCAGCTCGTAGGGTCACCAGGGCTCAGAAAGGTGCATTGAGTATCTACCCATTTTAACTAATTAAGTAGATGACACATACATACATGCACTGAGGAAAACTCTGTGATATGTCACCAATATAACTAATTATGCAACATATAGATGCACTAGTGAAATCCCTGTGATATAAACAGTATTCACAAATGGAGATAATTACACAACTGTCATGCATTTCTCCTGTAATTTCTTGCACTCGGCCTTTTTAGCTATTGTAGCTGTGTTTCATTCCAGCACTCCACAAGTTTTGACTCCTATTTTCCTCCTTAAAAAGGGCACCACATTCCTAAAGAAGAAAGTCCGTTCCTCGAAAGACCACATTTCTATCAGAAGCAGCAAGAGAAAGCAGGAGGACCAGAAATGGTACCAAAACAAAAGACACTTGTAAAATTCTTTACCTTATGTGACTGAGACATTTTCCTCCTCTGAACATGTAAGCTCAATTACAGCTCCAAAAGAATTAGAATATAAATTTGGTAAAATGTCAGTTTTCCATTTTAAAACTTTCAGCAGGTTATTTGAATTAATTGCATGGTGTTGCTGTGGATCATATGTACCTACCAGAAGAGGATAATTTCTTATCATAATGTCAGCTTCCATTTACTTTGACTCAGAGATTGATATCTGAAGTCCTCTGATGAATTAGGTATTCTGCCTGCAGCCTCTGGAAGCAATGGCTTGTGCAGGAGACAAACGGGATTCTCAAACTCCCAGGCAGGTATAATCTTGACTGGTAAATCCTATGCATTCTCCTGTTTGTTGCTAGAGACTAAACCCACTGTAAAATGCTCGCAGAGATGAAGGATAATTAAAATTCTCCTGAAGTAGAAAATTAGTGTTCTATATAAGAACATTCCAAAATCCTTTGAGCCTGGCAGGCACTCTCCTTTAGAGGAGGAAGATGATGTGAAGATTAGAGCGGCAGAACAACAGTCAGGCACGGAGAGGAGTTGGACTACATATAGGGAGGTTATGTTTGGATAATACATATGTAAGCTTCTATATGAAGTTGCCCTCTAACAGAAATAAAAAGATGATGAGCAATCAAACCACCTCTTTGACTGCCATGAGAAATGCAGCGTTAGCACGACAGAATTAATGAAACAGAGAAAACTAGTCCTGGGAGAGGTCACGTTTCCCGAACACACCTCACGCATACTACAGAAAGAGCTATCACATCATTACTGTTTTCCTTGGTTGCTGACACTTCATTCCTATGTAATGTGTTTCAATTAAAAACCTTGAAGGATTTTTTGTTTGGTTGGTTGGGGTTTGCGTAGGGTTTTTTTTTAACCACAGAGAAGTATGTTATACACCTCATCTTACAGATAGGGATGGCAAAGCAGAGAGAGGTAAAGCAGAAAGGTTAGTGGCAGAATTGGAAAGAGTCCCCCGATGTCACTGTCTCCCAGATTTTGGGCTGCTAACAGCCCAAAGAACACCTATGGCCATTAAGTTGTAGTAAGCCAAGAGAAAGGTACTGTGAATACTCTGTGCATATATGTCTTCCCCTGCCAGCCAAGTGTATGATACACTTATCCTAAGGTAGCTGGTGAGAGTGATGGAGTGATGGAGGAGAGACGAGATGGAGAGGAGGAAAGGAAGATCAGTCCTCCCCACCCTTTAGTCCATGCTGCCTAAAAGGAAGGTCCTCCCCACCCTTTAGTCCATGCTGCCTCATGAGCGTTATGTTAAGTTTCTTGGACAGGAGAAGAGAAACCCAGCCATGTCGTCCAAGGTCAGAGAGGGACCTCACACAGGGTGGCTCAGGTCAAGGAAAGCAATCACACTAGTTTTGTCAGGTGAGAGGCAGTTATGGATCAAATTCATCCCATGTCTAATACCTTTCTTTTTTACTTTCAGATAAAGTAATGCAGAGCAAGTGTCTTCTGACTGGCAATGGAATAAGAGAAGTCACAGAACACCCGGCTGTTTCATGAGCTTCAAGGTGTCTCTGTGTGATCTGGTATCTGATTTCGCCTACCAGGGCTTTAAAAGAGTTTTGCTAGCACTGAAAAAGCAAATCTCACCTGTACTTAGACTGAACAGCTCTCTGAGTTTTACAACCCTCCTGCAGTACTGGCTAGAGCAGAGCTGACCTTGTCACTGTGCAGAGACTGAAAGGTGGGACGAGCATAGGATACCAGTTTCCCCCATACAGAAATGGGCCCATTAAGAAATTGTTGCACTAAAAGTGGGACACCCAGGAGGCAGCACTCACATGGAGAGAAGTACAGGAGATGGATGGAGGCAGAAAGAGCACATGGGAAGGGGCAAGGAGAAGCTGAGGGCAGTGAGACATGCCTTAAAAATGCTGGTAACTAGACCCACCCTCCCAGCTTCAGTATTTCACATACGTAACTAGACGCTCCCAGTGCCACGAGGAGTTCTCATCCTCAAATAAGGCAATGTCCTTTATGTGCTCTTTTGTCTATTTTTGCGCAGTCTCTTATCTTGCCATTCACAACACAAAGTTTAACAGCACTATGTTTAAAAACTTTTCTTGGAAATGTGGCAAAATCACTGCAGAGTGATTTATGGGGATAGTTTAAACTTCAAGCCTAAACAAGGTCACGCTCTGGTTTGATCTGTAGATTCAAAGAAGTAGTTACGTAAAAAGTCCTGCTTCCCATCTGAAACCACACTGTGCAGCTGCAAGCATATTGCAGCCACAAATATTTGCATTTCTTGGCTCACTCACTAGTTTGCAAATGCCTGTCAAAAGATTAGCTACCCCCGTGTGGGCATTTATGCCCACAATTTGTCTGCAGGTACCTGTAAAGGGTGCAGGAATGTAAAAAGCAAACACAAGTTATATCTAAAAGGAGCCTGGCTGAAAACATAACCTATTTACTAATTACAAGAGAGAGAGCTTCTTCCTAAAAAAAATAAATAAATAAATAAATAAATATTTTTTACTCAATTCAAGTTTAAATAAATGTAATATGGCTGAGAGCTGTGAATTGCTACTCTTGTGTTTGGAACCAAACATCTCCTCTTCCTAAAAATGCCAAGTTCCCTGTATTCCCTTAGCCCTCTATTTGCCTAACTACAGCACCATCTTTAGAATAAAAACTATTTAAGCAGAAACCTGATGGCACCAAAGAAAAACTGACTCTCTACATCACGGTTCATTGTTCTTTCATGACAATAAAAGCAAAATTCTGCTATTATTTAATCCTGCATTTAGTGCCCTGAAGTGTTGCCTCCTGCTCTGGATTATTTTGAGTCTGAGACGAGGTCTTCCAGCAGATGGTGCTGCTTCCAGTAAAGAACAGAGGTTTTCAGCAGTCCGCAGGGAGAGCGAGGAGCAAAGATGCCCTCGCTCTCATCCCTGCTAAGTGGGAGAGCAAAACAGGAAAAACAAAACAGAGAAGCAGACTGCATCTTTAAAAATTCAGCATATTAAGGAGCTGGGAATAAAAGTCTGATTGCCCTCCTTCACTACACAGATAGGAAAGAACTAGTGAATCACATCAGGTCTAACACAAAACGGACCAGCTGCTTTTAACAGAAAAACGGGCACTCCTGCAGCATGTTGTGGCATTTAGAGATGACTCTGCAGATGAATTTTCTTGCAAAGACACACTAAACTTCTGGAAATGACTGACTATGTGGCTGCTTTTTATTTCAATTAAAGATTGCCTCTGCCTCCAGAGTTCATACCTGGAATAAAACTTCTTCCAAAGTTATGGCTTCTGAGATGCAAGATACTGCTTCAGAGCCAAGTCTAGTTGTATTTTGTAACAAACCAGTAACAGTTCAGATTAAAAAAAACCCCGCTTTTAAATCTACAAATTTGTAATTTTATGTCATTTACACAGAAAAGGTGTCATTTAACTGGAGCAGAATTTTGTCAAGACCCTTGTACTATTTTAATGTGTGTGGGGGTGTGGGGTGTGTGTGTGGGGTAGTCCTAACTAGAGAAGGATTAAGCTAAAATGAACTGAACAAATAATCAACACAATGCTCTGGGTGTGTCTGCAGTATTTTTTCTCCTCTCCCCCTCATAAATGATTGGTAAATTGCCTGGATTGGTAAAAGGCATTTCTGTGGCTTGGCTTTTAAGGTGCCAAATATTTTCATTCTAAGGGAATAGTCCAGTGTCCATCATACTTTCTGTGATTACTGTACATATACCCGCTAACCTCAAACAGCAGTTCCCCAGAAGGGAAGAGCCACCTGAAAACCTCAACAGATCATAAAGTTGTACTCTGGCTCCAAATTGTGAAGCTTACTATTTCAGGCTTTAAGTACTGAGGGCTTCATGCCCACCTCCCTCAAAGTATTTTTATTTATTGAGCTCTCTTCTCTGTAAAATGTGAATTTATCCATATGGCACCTCTGGAGAGCTCTTTCGTAACTGATGCAAGTTGGAGCACTTTAGAACAGTATTTTTGTGCCCAGATTTCCTATCCCAAAATTGGACTAAGCTCAGTTTGGAAAGCACATGAAGCAAATAAGCAAGCTGCTGATCAGTTCTGACTACCTCACTGCTGACAAGGCACCAATACTTCACCCCAATGCCAAATCATTACTTCCTATCTCATGCTAGTGTGCAGAGGAGGCGATACTTCACCCCAGTGCCAAATCATTACTTCCTATCTCATGCTAGTGCGCAGACAAGGAGGGGGTGGTGGTGAGATTTTTCTTTCAGAGAGGCTGCAACTACTGCCTTCGATCCTGAAGCAATTCTTCCTCAAGCAATACTATCCTGAACCATGCTCACTCTTTTGCCTGTTCCACTGCTTTTAGGTACCCTTCTGTGATGACGTTTATTGTATTTTTCCAAACCCACTGACCCGACATTTGCAGTGTTTCTGCCCTACTGCTTGATTCGTTCTATTATATTTATTTCAAAATAAATAGCTACAATAGATCATCATATAACAAGCAGATCTTTGCTGTTGCTCTGTATTTTTACAAGCTCATGTGCAGTTCAAGTACTTCAAAGTGAAAATACTACACAAGCCCATTCTGCTGTTCCCATTCCCAGATGACCAGGAAATCAGTAAAAATGCTAAATCTCAGACATCCAGGGAGCCCCTCACAACAGCACTACTCTCCTTTCCGTGTTCTCAAAGCATGCCTTTTGCTGAGGCTGCCCTCTTCAAACAAGGAGAGGCCAAGATCAAAGGCAGAGCCTGCTCACAGATACCTCCCATAGCTGCCATCCACAGCCTGATCATTTGCTTCAAATGCTGTTGCTGATAATGAAAGAACTTTCTTGCAGCTTGTACCCCACCACATCGTGACTTTCTGTAGGAGGTTATCCAGAGAAAATCCTGTGGATAAACCCTTATAGAAGACCAAAGTCCAAACCACAAGCTATTTAATTCACACGAAGATGCAAAGAGCTCAAGCGATGGTTTATCAGCACAAGTATTGAAAAATACTTGCTAGGAAAAGCAAGCAGTGGTGCTAAGGCATCACTGCAGCCCCAGCCTGGCTTTGCCCACGACGTGTGCGCAGGGACCATCTGTCACAGCATCTTCTGATGAATTGTGTACAGCTGAGTCCTCTCACCTTAAGGGACTCTCACATAAACAGCAACGTCCAAGCAAAACAAGGGAGCCGTACTTCCCAGATGGGCGTCAGGAAGGCAGGTTGCATATTTTGTGGGAAGCAACCTCTAACAGTACCGTTTCAAAGAAGAATGGTGTATGGGCCGAGGTCTGCATCTGTGGGAAAGTCTAATATAACTGATGTTTACACTTCATTGTTGGTTTGGAATGACCTTCACGTGGCCCTGCCTGAGCAGCAGAAACATGCTTACCTCCAGCTGGGATGTTATTCTCAACTTCATGCTGTAAAGCAACTGTGCAACTTTGCTTAAACTTGGCACGACTTCAGACCAAAACTTACCACTCATTTCAGGATGTCTCCAGGCCACTGCTGAACAATTTCTCTTTACACTCTTTCCATTAGTTTAATATGTAACACACACTGTATTCCCCAAAGTCAGATATCCCCTGCACTGTTTTACTTTAGGTTGCTTTAGTCAGCTCACGTTAGCAAGCCTGCACAAAGGTAAGGCTTGCTAAAGCTTTGAGAAAATGTTTACCTTCGTCCATGCCATTGAGTATTTCAGTTAAGTCTTCATGTTTGCTGTCATACTGGTGCTCCTTCCATGTTTCACCATTTTCACTTCGAAGTACGATTAGTTCTCTTTCCTTTCCTCGCATTGATCCAAAATGAGGGATTTCCACTATGACAGGGCTAGAGAAAAAGGAATCGTATTACTTTTAATCCTATATCTCCTCACTGCTCTCAATTTTCTATGGGCGTTAAGTCCTTAAGAAAACTACAGTCATTTTAAATAGTTAGCACTGTTATGGTAAAAATTTTTTTAAAATTGCCAAAGCTGCACAATCCTTTATCATTTAAACTATAATTAATAGATAACTTGAAAATATTCATATAGAGCTCATTTTTAATGTAAAACTTCTGAAACAGCTGCCTACATGAAAAAATAGTGACAACTTTTGCTAAGGAGAGTTCTCCCTCCTCATTTATCCCAGGATGTAGGTGATCCAACCTGCCTCCAGCACACACAGCACTGCTGACTTTTAATTGGCATTAGCATAGTCAAAATTTGGATTTGTTTCAAGGGATTTAAAGGGGCAAAGTCACTTCAGAAACAGTCCAGCTATCCAAATGCATGCAACAGCTATTGACTGCAGCAGGAACCACACATGCATGTAGGTTTTAAACTTCAAATTAAGTCCCAAACTTTCCAAAGCTCTCCCTGGCTCTCTGTCGATGCAGCTCCTGTGAAACACAAGAGGTTGTTTCCCATTAGCTTCACTTTCTGGTTCTCATGCCCAAAATCACAGCTGCAACATCTGCACTGTAAACATCACTGGGGAATGTTTAGATCCTTTCAGAATGGATTTCTCCGAGTTAAGCAACATCATGACCACATTTATATTAGTTACTGTCAAACATTTTGGGGCAAAGGAAAGGGAATGAGAAGGTGGTTAATAATACACCTATGTCACCAGACAATGTACCTTCAACAGAGGACTGCAAGTGCATTACTGAACAGTTATTGTGAACAACTGACAGAAACCACCATTCACTTCATGTGCCATTCCTTAACAAAACAGACACTTTTGCCAAACACTTCACAGGCAGGATATGCATTTTATAGTATGCTAAGACAAACCGACTGAAATCACACAGTAAGTGAACAATTATGGATTATGCAGCTTTAAGACATTTAAATAGACAGTATCATTATTTTCCTACAGAGGTTGTAAAGGATTTCACTGCTTTGTAATAACTCAGTTAAAAGTAGCACCACATGATGGGAGAAGTATGCAGCACTTCTATGGTACTGTAGACCTGCAAGGTGTTGGGTGCATTAACCAATCAGTTACCTGAGCATGGAAATCACAACAGCCATCATGAGGAAAAACATAAACCAGTTGGAAGTCCAGTTTTCACATTAAATACCAAGGGAGAAGAGTTAGATAGTATTTTTCCCGTGAAAATAGAAAAGGACAGTTTAATTAATATGTATTTTAGATGCTTTTAAGAACACCCAGGCTGTTACTGTAATCGCAAGTCCTTTAACAAGAAACAGGAATGTAGCTGCTGTCTCCCATTGTGCACAGCAAGTAAATACCAAAAATTCAAATGCATTGCTTAAGATATTTACTCTCTAGTTCAAAAAGATTACAAACTGAAAACTAACACTGTAGTACAATCTTTGCAGGCTAATATTTCAGATAAAAAGATTACACTGAAAACTAACACTGTAGTACAATCTTTGCAGGCTAATATTTCAGATACTGTCTCTGTAAATATTTAGAAACCACACAATTTTGTGCATGACATTTAACAAGAATACTCAGTGAGAAGGTATTGAACAGGTTTGGAACACCAAACACTCACCAGTATTTTGAAAACCTAAAGCAATAAATTTCACAATATGGTTTGAAAACAACAGTCAAAAATATATGGAAACTTTCTTACATTTTTAGACTATACACTGCAGTTCCTTTGGGTAGCATACTTGGCTTTATGAATTTATTTTAACAGGATGCTTCTTGCAGGTTGAAAAGATTAGTATTTCTCCAACCTTGTTGAATGAAGTCATTCACTCAATGACATTTTTTCTAAATAATCTTTCATAAATAATAGACTTTATGCAATCACGTTTTACAAATGCTCTTCCCAAAACAGACTCACTCAAGGCCTGTAAATACCTTCTCTACCACAGGGTTGAACTTAAAGGACTGTCACTGTGTATTAAAATGTATTTGATGCAGTTGAAACACTTCAAATTTAAAAAATTACAAAAGCACAGAAGTTATGAAAGCAGAATGCTAGCAGTGAATTTTACATGCCTATAAGCACAAGGTAGTAGCAGAGCTATATTAAATCAAGCCACTATGATTTTCTTTCAGTGACATAAATCAACTGAAAGCTTTAGAAAACTTAAAAAAAAATAAAATGGGAATAACAAAAAATTGGAAACAAAAGAAAAACTGTAGACATTCTGTATCTTTTCCGTACATATCCTACCCAATAAATTTTGTTCCTTGTGGACCAAGCTGCAGGATTCGGCTAACCATGCTCTCGCCCTCATTTAGAGGGGGAGGAGTGTTAGGAAGATGCAGTTTACTGAATAACATCCATGCAGCAGGAAGAGAAACAAGAAGGGGAAATTAGGAACAAGCTGTCATTCCCGACAGAACCGGCAGTTTACACCAGGGTGCCACTCATGGTAATGAACAAAATTTATAATTAGGAAAAAAAAAGCCACATCATAGTGGATTGTTTCCCCTATTTTAAAGTTTTTAAAAAGTCAGTTCCTAGCATTTGTACTACTTGATGCTCTACAGTAAGTGCTCCGCCATCACTCTCAGTAGCTTTGCTCCACGGGACGGAGACAGGCAGCTCCCAGCAACTCCGGCAGGAGCCGTGCACATGCCACGGCATAGAGAACAGAGCTCAATATTTGGGTCCTTGCGGGTGACTTTAGGATGCTTTTTTGTGACAGTGATGTTTCTCCGATACTCTACGAGCAGGAGGGTCAACACCTGTTCTGGGTTACAGACGTGTGACTCCTCCCGACTTCAAAGGCAGGTTGCATGAGTAGATGGGGGCAGGACCTGGCCTTTTCATGGCTTTTCTTACCTTCAGCTCCACCCTGCAGTCATCGTAGAGGCAAAGCTCCCCTTAAAATACAAGGGTACTTTCTGGAAGGAATGGCAGGTTGGCATTTTTTAATATTTCAAGTTAAGCAGCCTATCTTACATGCTCAAATGAGGTAGAGTCAATGTTTAACTACTTAGATCCACAGGATAAAGGAAATGAAAGATGCAACATGAGTGTAAACAATGAAATTCATAGAACAACTCACCCTAAAAATTGTGCCCCTGCTGGCCCCATTTCTACAAGTCTACTTGCTAATCCTTCTCCTTCAACCATCGGTGGTGGGCTGGCCAGTTTATGCCTCTTTACCAAGCGGCAGGTGATGCGGGTTGGTGCTGTACACTTGCGTGGTGGGATAATTATTCTCATTCCATGATGGCGACTACCCCTCATCGAACCCCCACGTGCATCAACCATAAAACTAACCAGGAAACTGTAGGAAAAAGGAAACATGTCAATGAAAATGGTCACAAAACAAGCAGAAGATCAGCAAAAAGTCAACTGCCACAGTCTTTAAAACATTACTAGAAAAGTCCTCCCGATCCCAGCTAAACTAAAAAGACACGAAGATTCTTTTAAAACTTATACTTACATGTTAACTATTGGTTATCAAAAGCAGGAATTGCTAAAGGTCTAGCAACATCATGGTGAAACGAACAGGCGCTACTGAGTAATTTGGATTGAAAGAGTACACAAGTAGTGTATTAGTAGTGGTTTATTAGAATTTAAAAACATCCCTCTGTTACTGTTAGCTCTACTGTCCATAAACAAGGGTAATTAGCCTCACATGCAGAAAGGAACCAGACAGCATAGAAAAAGAATCAAAAATGCTTATTATTTTTGGGATCTCAGTCTTCAAAACCTCCTCACAGTCTCATTTGCAAGCACTCCTGATGGCTGGCAGCACGAGTGCTGGCACCATGGGTGACAGTCAGTCCAGGCTACTAAGGGCTTCAACTGATGGGGAATGAGTGAGAATGTCAAGTACATAACTTTCTTTAGGCTGCTGGCACGGCACTCTGGAGGAAATCGTGCCATTACTCCTCTGTAAAGATGACATTCATTAGCAAAAAGCGACATTAAAGAAAAATCGCATTTGCCAGTGTTACTCCAACGCACAATTTTCCATTTAATAATAGAAGGGCAAGCAATCATATTTGTAAGTGGTGAGTGGTAAAAATAAAAATTATTTTTATTAGCAAGGGAATAATGAATATTAACAAGAATAATAATTAATAGCCATGGTTTATTTCATCTACGAAATGCTGAGAAGCTGCATATGTGAATTGTTGCTGTCTTTAACAGAACAGCGACAGGAAAGTGGAGTCTCCTCCCAAGACCAAAACCAGACTTCAGCCTGTTTCAAAACTCTGCAGCAAAAATCCTTCCAATTTACAGGGATCAAAATATACAGGGCTGAACAGTTATGGGGGGTCTCCTCTGGTGCTCCAAAATACCCTCCCTTTTCCTCTGTACCATAAGCTGCTGACAGAGAATAGCTTCAGGTAGGAGATGCAATAACAGGCCAGTATCAAGAGGGACATGAGTTACCAACTCAGTCTTGATGTCAATACATTTTTTGTTTGCTCCTTCTGTATGATATGCAGACACTGACACAGCTGGCACATCTGCTGTATGGTTTCACTATTTTCAAGGCTGTTGCCAAAACTTCCAGATCTTAAGGACTAAACCTTCACATGATTAACAGGTGAATCCATTCAATTTCCTGGTTCCCTTCTGTAAACTGAACTAAGGGTAAGAGCCAATAATCCAGGGGGGTCGTGAAGATTCTTTAAAAAAGCCCCCGAATGCTCTGAAGTACGAATGGGAATTTGTGTAAACCAGTTACTTTTGCTTTTGACGCCAACAGGATATCAAAAGTAACAGCTGACGTGGATAGGCCAGGCCTGCAAATAAGCTGCGTTCGGAAGTCCGGGCGACGTGGGTGGGAAAAATCTGCACAAAAGCAGGAGTGTAATCAAAACGTTGTATTTAGTGGTCTGCAGGAGACAGGCGGGTAGGGACACAAGCTGTAAATATACGAAGCAGGACAGAAAGGTTGTCCGACTGAATTCCAGATAAAGAAATTGCTACATTGCCTTTCTTCAAACCAAATTAAAATCCATCAGTAAAGATGGGGAGGTGAAACAGCCCTCTGATATGACCCTAACCCCAATTTATCATTTCTTGTGCCCCAGACATTTTACAATACTGAAGCACGGAATAAAATTCACGATACTTCACAGTAGTTTTCATACAAATAAATTGTATCCACATTTCTCTCCTAGATAAGCACACTGTACACTAGTGAACAAATCCAAACGTTGCCACTAGGGTATCCCAGTTCCTCATATGAGGAATTGTTTCAGTGGGACAGGACCTTTGCTGAACGGCTATTCAAACGCTTTCTACAAATATTAGATCTATGTCAAAAACAATATACTCAATCTTTAAATTATGGAGTATATAAGTTATGTTAATCTTAATATTTCTAGATCACAAGATCTTAGATATCTGTAAACTCTGTGGACTGGAACACTTTTCTGTTTGCTAACAAAAGGCTGTAACAAGCAGAGATGCCAGCTCTAGAGAGCCTGGACCTTTGGTTCCCTCTCCCCTCTGCTCACTGAGCACTATTAGCCTGTCAGCATGTTTATGTTGCTTTTTCTCCCTGCAACTGCTCTATACGGTGGGTGGTGAAGGCTGATGGCAGGAGGCAGATGCCACTGAGCATGTGGAAAGGTAGGCCAATGGTTGGTCTTCAGAGCTGGCAAGGAGCCAGCTTGTGACTAGCTGTGAAGAGAGTTCAGGACAATCTATTAAAATCTACTATGAAGCAAAGTAAAATATTAAGCAGGGACCCACAGCCCTTGGTCACCAAAGGGAGAATGCTGAAAGGAATCTGTTACAATTGGTGCTTTGGTGGCCTCTTAAAAATGTGCATGGCTTTTGTCTGCAGAGAAGATGGGGCCACTTCAGACTACATGGAAGTGCGTGGGGCAGAGGGGTGGCTGGCTGGAGCATCCCTTCAGGGTTGATGCGTCAGCAGCTCTGGGGAGGCACATCTGGTCGGTGCACCACAGAGCAACGGAGAGGGGCCTCCCGGGGAGCTTGGCAAGGCTGGGCTTGGCCTGATGGCTCGGTACAAGGCAATGTTTTGGAGAGTTGCCTATCATGTACGTGATTACTAGCACATTAAGCCAGCTTATAATTAATTAAAAAAGGAGCTTTTCATCTAATGCAAAAATGCCAAAGCTTGCACTCAGATAAGATGTTTTTTCTGTATTCAAACTATTTAAATGATGCAAGTACGTCAGAGTGAATTTTCAAAAATACGTAGGCACCTAAATGAACTGACTTAAAATAATACAAAAATCAATGGAAGTTAAAACTAAGTACCTATGAAAGTCAGACCCCAAGTTCTAAGGTACATTTAGGCTGTAGATTTCAAGGTCATACAGAGACAGCCGAGTTGGTTTTGATGACAGGCATCGATACCAGTCCAGCCTTGGCAACCTGGGGCTTAGCACTGCTTATGCACACTGCTCACAGCAAGGGCAGATTAACCCTTGACAAGAGTCTATGCCCCACCACAGGAACTAGCCCATTACAGCCAGCTTTGGTGTCTACACCACACTGCAGCCTTCAGTGAAGATAAAACCTTTAGCAGATCAGCCTTTATGCATATTGCTCCCATATAAAGGTAATCGTCAACAGTGTATTAATTATTTCCTTGTTTAGTTTTCAAATTAGTAATTTACCATTTAAAACAATAATTCCAAGCAGTATTTCATGCACTTTCTATCAAAGAGATTAGTAGCTGATGCCTACTTAATGCTGCACTAATAATGGAAACTACAATATGATCTCTAAAACACAATGCTAAATGCTAATGAGCATTTCTACTTGAATACATGGGAGGGATGAGGATGTGGGCGGATGCACTACAAACATCTACACACACTCTGTGGGAAAAGAGTTAAAAAAAGAAAATAAAATGAGGATTCACAGAAAGCACAGAGTTATCACCTTGAATCATACTGGGGAAGTGGAGAGGAATAGCTGCAAAATAATTTAGAAAGCAAATGGGAAAAATTAATTTAAGATAATTAGAGGCAAGCAACAGAAAATATCAATAATAAGCGCAAAGGAAAAGTAACAATCAGAAAAATAACAAAAGCAACACATTCGAAGGCCAATTTTAGAAATTATTTGGCTTTTGTTTGGCATATCGTGACCTATGTCATATAAAATATGCTACACATGGAAAAAAATACAAAAGGAAGTGTTCATTTAATTAGTCAGCACAAGTTCATAATTTCTCCAAGAAATGCAGAAGCACATGGAGAAGAGAAAAGCATTTGCAGTTTGCTTAGGTCAACAGACAATTTATTGTAACACAACTTCTTTATTTAATTCCCAAAACATGCTCCACTGTGCCACGGAAAACCAGTTCTTGCACTTTTCTATAGCAGTTTATTTTCCAAAGTATAATGTATAAAGATATGTACGGCGGGATACTTGAAAGGAGTATCAGTCCATGCCATACATTACAACTCAAAAATGAGTTGTTCTGTGTCTACAGGAGGTTGGAGTAAACTATAATTAATCTGATATATTTCACACCTTGCAAGACTGGATTCAGTATTCCTGAGTTTCTCTATATGGAAGGCAGTGTGACACATTAATTTATTTCTTTCAGCTACAAAAACCAAGGAGTTAAAAAAGGCAACATGAGGAGAGCACACCCACATTTTAGTTCAGGGAAAGTTGCACGAATAAGCTCACATCTGAAAGCCGAAGGTCATTTTGGTGAAGGGTCTCTACCCTTCCAGAGGCCTCAAGATTCATGACACATTTCAAAGTGCTGCTTACAATGGACCCTGTTCAAAATATATGCTGGCAAAACAACTTATCTGAACTCAAAAAGAAAAACATAAAACATTATCTTGGCTTAAAAAAAGGAAAAACCAGAAGAGTCAAAATTACTGCCAACAATTCCTTCTTTCTTCCCCTTTCACTGATACATCACTGGATCTCCACATCCCGCTCCCAAAATTCCCCTTCTGCCTCAGTTAAGAAATGGGAACAAACTTTGATGCTCTCTTCTGGCGGTGGGTAAATGGGGAAAAGAGCAACCCCAGGGAGCGGACTGTAGAGGAGCTCCCCGCCACGGCACATTGCAGAGCTCGAGGGAGGACGAGGAACGCAAAAGCAGTGGGGTCAGGCCCTGGCCGCAGGGCGACCCGGACCACGAGGGCTGCTGACAGCAGGTGACCCCAGCCGGCGTACCTCTGCCTATGGCCACAGAAAGAACGGGGGAGAAAGCCGGGGGATGAAGCACTGTGAACAAGCAGAAAAGGAGTTGCTTTTCAGAAAAAGACTGGCGGAAGAGAAGTGAAAAGTCATGATCCTCTGCATATCAGATGTGCTGAGGTACTGGAAGATGTGAAGGGAACATCTGTTGATTGCCCCTAGATGAAGATAACAGGGAAAACCAAACAGTATCATATTATAATATGAGGCCACAATTGAAAAGAAAATAAACAGTGAGTGAGGGTTTTGGTTTTTTTTTTCTAACAAAGGAACTGAATCATCACAGCATCATTTCTGAGGGACTTTATCTGTCAAATGAGAAATGTGACAGGTCAAAAAAGCTGTACCTGTTTGGAGAATATTTTGGTGCTCAGATCCTCTCCCTCCCCTGCAGCCCCACAGTTTGCTCCACTGCTGCAGGTCTGCAGCCCTTCCCCTCTGGGCAGCAGCTAAGGCCACGGCTGTGTTAGCAGGGACTGATGTACAAAGGGAGCAGATCTGAAGTCGTTGATGCGAAAGATCCCATGTCCATAGAATATATGTTTTGGAGGGTTGGAACCATTACTGAGCATGCTGAAGAACTAAGGACAGATAAGTATTGTCCCAGAGGACTGGCAGGATGCAAACATCAGACCTATTATGTATCAGGATGAAAAGGAGCCAGAAAATTTTAGACCAATCGGTCTAACCCCAATTACCAGAAATATTCAGGAATAAATTATCCAACAATCAATCTATAAGGGCCTAAAGCATAATCAAGAGATTACAACTCACCTACCACCAGTCCTCAAAATAAACACAAGCCAAAATATAAGTGGCAAGAGTAACTCATGTCAAATGAATTTAACTTTCTTCTTTAACAGGGTAACTTACGCAGTGGATGTGTGGAAGTACTGTCTTGGTATTTCACAGTAGGCAATCGAGGTATAGTATAGATAAGGTAAGTGCACAATCATCTGAGAAGTTACCTCAAAAGAGATACTATCAGTGCTTTACTGTTAAACTGAAAGGAAACTTCAAGTGGAGATTTCACTGTGCTGTCCTGGGCCAGGTGTTAAGCTAATGTTTTCATTCATGATTTGAACACTGAACAGAAAGAAGGTCTGAAAAGTCTTTGGAAAATAGGATCAGAATTAAAAGCTATGTTGCTAAAATGGAAAAAGGGTCTGGAACCAATAAACTGAAATACAGTAAAGGCAAACACAAACAGAGGGAAGAAACCAAACACATAAGCACAAAACAAAGAAAAATAATGAGACTGCAGAATTTGAGAAAAGAACCAAGAAATTCTAGCAGATCACAAACATCCGTCAACAGAAACTGCAGTTACCGAAATGATAATTTTCACTGCGGGATTTCTTAAGATTAGGTGTGTCATGTGTCAGACCAAAGAGGTAGCGATCCTGTCCTAGCCAGTACTGGTGACATGTCTTTGGGAGTTTGGTGCCCAAACTGGCTTAGAAAGAAGCTATCATTGAAGAGAGGAGAGCCAGGGGACAGCAGCAAGAATGCACTGAAATGTGGAAAGCACCACCTGGGAGGATCTGGGACATTTTGGTCTATGAAAGAGAGGATTACATGTCTTCCAAGATATAAACCATTGTTAAGAGACTAGTGAGGTATTGTTCTCCATGACTACTATGGATATGACAAGAAATAGGCCTAATCTGTAGGAAAGAGGTTTTAAGTTGAATATCAGGGAAAGAAATATCATAACAAGGGATAGTGAACTACTGAAGCTGGGGGACTATAGAATCTCTTATTTTTAGTGACTATGAAGAAATGAAACATATTTCAGGAATGGCTTGACTACATTTTATCCTGCTGTCATGCAAATGGGTGGACTACCAGCTCTCTGAGGTCCTTTGCTGACATACCTTTCCACGATAACCAGCAGACTTCAGCTTTTCACGCTGCACTTCTTGACATTTCAAATCTAGCATTGACCACATGCAGTGTTTTATCAGCTCAGGACCCAAAAATCCACCGTTGTATAGTTCTGTTCAGCAGAAGCAAGTACTTACATGTATTGTGGGACTGCAGTTTTAGATTTGTGGGACTTGCTGTTATTTTGGAACTGCAATCTTTTGGTATGTGCTGCACTCATTTTCGTTATAAGAATGTAATTAGTCATAAAATGGGGAAGTAAATTAAAAAGGATATGAAATTTTATGTCCTGATCTAGAAAATTAAACAACAAATATTTATACTAGACAATCTTATATGCAATGATTCCTTTCAGTTGCACATATATTTGTAAATTTTTAAAATATGCATTCAAACATTACTATTATTGCATTTAAATCAAGTCTGTGTGGTACTGTCAAGAAGCATCACAACTACAGTGATGACATAAGTAAATGAATAGTATCACTAAAGTCAAACTACAGATATTGCAGAATAGGCAGGAGTTTGGAGGTATAAGTAAAACAAGAATTTAAATTAAAGCCCCACGTTTTTTCCTCTATGAAAGAACAGAAGGCATAACATTATATCTCTGATTTTGTATTCCAAATAATTTAATACAATTCAAACAAAATCACCTTATGACACTTAAAAACAAAGCATAAGCAACAGAAAAAGCAAAACAGGACTGTTAAAGAGAAGCCTGTGGAATTACAGTGTTTTGGCATTCAGAATATTTAAGTGCAGAAGCAAGTTTTCAGTTTGATATGCAAGAATTTAGACTGACTCCTGTTATTAAGCACCCTCATTGAAGTCAGTGTGAATTTTGCCACTGGCTTCAACTGGAGCAGGAATAGGCGTGTTACCAGCCATTACAGCAGGCTGTATTCTTCAGCTAACAATACACTTCCACATTTAAAGATAAAGGAAATCTCTTAAGTGACCTACCCAGAATGGATGGGACTTGAAACAAGGTTAACATTGTCCAAGGTGTCTGCAGCCCAGCTATAGTGTCTGAGAGAATCAGAATCAAACTCCCTTTGAAACGTCAGGTGCTTAAAAACATAATAAAAAAAGATAAATTGAAATTTAAAATTAACATGAAAAACACTTGTCTTAAATACAAGCTTGTTAATATAATTCTATTAAATTTAGATCTGGACCCTTTCGACATGACAGTGCTGATATCCCAGGTGTTAAATTACTGGAAATCCCATAACAGAAACATGGAATCCACAGACAAATTAATCCTACATATCTTCAAACTTTCTTTTTGCCCGCTTTTCCCACTTCCTTCAGTTACAACTACGCCTCTCTCCAATCTTTACTTAATATGTGCAATGTTAAAAACATTGGAAAAAATATTACCATTTCTACTGCAATCATACACCATGTAAACAGGCAGTATAATATTCCCCCACAGAAAATGCCATTGGATAGATCCTTGTTCAAGCAGAACCTGTGAATAACTTCACTGAGAGTTTAACTGAAGCTGTGAATGCATGACCAAGCTCCCGGTGGGAGGAGAGTTTAGTTTGTCTTTATACACGTACAACTAACATGAACACTTTCCTGGAGTGCCACCGTCCCTACTCACCTCTATAAAAATAGCTTTAACCCTGTGAAGCGCTGGCACACTGGTGCTATAATTAACTGCCCCATCTGACAGACATTGAGGCGTAATTTGTTTCTCGCTGCTGCCCATGGACATGCGCATGCACACTCATGGGTCCTGTGCCCCACAACAAGGTCTCACTCTATAAATCCTTTTATCTGTATAGCAAAGCCATTCCAGTAAAATATTCTTTTTTCTTTCCTTGTTTCTTTTTTCCTAGGAAATTAAACAAATGAAATACTGTATGCCCATATTTCCAGGGTCATATGAAGCTTCTAAACAATTTAAGAAGCACTGTCAGAAGTTACATCAATAAAACTAAGTCAAGAAGCTGTCATGCAATACACAAGACTATCTTCACCAAAGATGGTGTTAAAGATGTCACTGTTTCCTCTAAGTAGGTTGTTTTCTGCTTACAGGCAAATACATCTAGAGACAACAGAGTCTGTGAAGACTAAAAACTTAAAGGCTGTTTTCAAATTAAATTCTGTGGGCCGAGCACACACTTCTACACAGGGAAGTTTTATTATTCCCACCTTTTTTTTTTTAGGTACTGACACACAGAGGTAGTGCAAATGAATTATTTTGAATGGAAATATCAGCATTAGTAGTAAATCTAGCAAAGTCATAAACACACAAAAATACTTCTGTTGAGAAGCTTCTACAAGATAAGCAAGCAGATAGTGCTCTGTTGTTGGCCAGAACCTACAACCCTCCCATCGCTCTGGGGTTTCCAGAAAACTTCTCTCTTTAGACATTTCTTTTTTTTCAGATGAGCGTCCCAGGTTTCCTTCCAAAAACCATCGACATGATAATTTACTGCCAATCAATAGAAACATCTGCAGGGTACAACTTTGCTCTGTCATCTGTCCAACACTGTAGCACATGGCTTGATGCCTCCTTCTTTTGCTACCTTATCTCTTTTATTAGGATCTTTCATTAAGATACGTACTTTACGCCTGATGGCTCAAGCACGGACAACAACAACAACAAGGGGCAAACTTGCATATGTTAAACACCAAAATACACATCGGACATAAAAGATAAAATGAATGCCATTAAAACAATTGCAATTAAGCAACGGCAGCGGCTTTAATTAGGACCATTTTGAAAAATGTATCATAATTTAGTTTAATGAAGACAGTTTTCTGACTCTTTCTGATAGAACACTAGGGATTCTCCTACATTTCCCTGAAGAGCCCGCAGTTTAGGCAGTAAAGCCATCGCTGTGGATTTCAGCTATTCCAAGTGATCTAACTTCGTAAGAGCTCATACTGAGTACATTATTACTTTTGATACCAAACAGCCTAAGATCCAGACAGTTGGTCTCAGAAGTTGTAAAAATTTAGATAAACAAAAATAAATGTATTCCCTTGCTCAGTAATTAACATTATCATCAAAAATAGGACAAAACAAAGAAACATAACGTGTTAAAAAGAACAACACAATTTAGTGTTTGTCGTTCAAATGCCCGCTAAGCCGTAACAGTGTCACTGCACTGAGGTCCAGGCATGCACCAGGACACGTACATCAACAAATAAAATGTGGGATCATGTTTGCTGTAACAGAAGAAAAATGCTAAAGTTCCTTCAGCAGTGTGATACAGAAAACTAAATGTAGGGCCACATAATTTCCAAGGAAATACCACCCCTCTAAAACAATCTATGCTAGACAGAGGTGCTACTATGCTCACCAAGTTGCTGTAGGTTTGCTTACACGCATACATAGGTTTCCTTGGACTATTCCTTTGTCCTGAGATACTGTCTGTGTATCAGGTGACTACATTTTTTGATGCATTCCTTTCTGACAAAGTGCACTCAAACAGATCTTTTGGACATATTTACAGCCAGCAAAAGCACAAAGCCTGCAGCCAGTAATTCTGGCAGAGAAACAGAGTAGGAAAAGCTAATAGCTGGACACATGCATCTTACACACAGCACACATCTGTTGATCTCATTTTGTCAGTCTGTTGAGGTACTGGATTTTCCAGGCAGGCAAAAAAATCTTCCTGTGTAAGTTGCAATATAAGCAGTCCAGAAGATGGTACATCATCAGTGACGTCAAATCACAGGATTCATCCTGTGTTTGGTCAGGTCCCAGTGTTCCCTCCCTGGACTACGGGAGATTAAATATGCATTGCTAAGGGGTGTGGCATCATTAGATGCAAATGCACGTATAAAAATACTGATGGTTCTGCTGGCAAGGATCCTGCTGGCTGCATAACTGAATATCCAGGCTGTGTAATATCAGAGTTCAGCAAACAGAAGAATTTATGCTTCCTCTCAGATGAATTTATTCAGACAGAAGAGATTCAGCAAGCTGCTATGTAACGGACAGCCTGATTCATCCTGCCTTCGGCTGATTAAATTCAGAGGCTGATGTAAATTATTCCATGGAGAAAGTCATTTGGATTTGGTCTGAGTTGCTGCATCCATGGTAATGCACCAGGACACAGAAATTTTAACTTTGCTCCAGCCAGGTTAGGAGACACAGTATGGCCTAGACTCAGACTTCCCTGTTGAACAGGGTCACCAATAAACCACCGAATGCAAACAATGGAGAATACCTTGACTTCTCAGGGAATTATTAGAAACTCTTCTCTAATACCCAACGTGTCATGCTGGCAGTCAGGTTCAGTAAAGACTGGTTTCAAACTTTCCTCGTTTGACTCTTTTTAGACTCCCAAGTCTCCCAGTGATCTTGGGGAGGGTTGGCCGCAGGATCTTCTATTTTAACCTGATCAAGAGGTTGACAAATGCCCCCTACTCTTTTATATACTTATATTCGTAATAAAATTAATTCCCTTTACTCTGAGACTTTGCTGTTGCCATGAACTCCAGATGGGTCTGAGCTTTACAAAAGAAGAGAAACAGAATGTGCAGATAGGCAATGGCTCATTCCTTCGAAGTAGTATGATACCCCTAAACAGCCTTAACTCCTATCGGTTTCCAGATGGACTTCTGGGATATTAGTTTTGACCCACAATGATCTTTGTTCCTGTGAATCCCATTGTTGGATCACAAGGTGTTTTTTTTCCCTGGCTTTCTATTGCCGTAGCAGAGATTATCTACAAAACCGGTAATGTACAGAGGGAGGGATGGGAATAAGAGAGGAAGGGGTATTCTCCATCTCCCAAATGCACTCCTCCCGCTTCAGCCAAAGAGCTGTAAAGCTTATCATCATAGGTTCGGGCTGGGCTGAAGAACACAGGAATTCCAGAGGATGGATATATTTTTTGTCAGGACTTTGAGGTTTGCAGAAGCCATAGCAGAAAATTGTAGCTGGGCTCCCTTTTTCATGAAGATAGTTTGTTGCTTAACTGTCGTTTGTTTTTCAGGGGATCATGGTTTTACTAACCTCTCAAGACAGGACCGACATTTTTTTCCACGACCACCTTCACCATTCCTGATCCCCTCCTGGACTTGAGAAACCTGAAGTTTGTCTAGAGGATTAAGATTAGGATAACATTTACAACTAGACTGTCAGCCAGGCCTCCAGCCTGGCTTCATTTTACGTGACAAATTTGGACCAGCGCTGAACTGCGAAAATTGCACAATCATTGCTGGACAAAAACTGGAGTCACGGAAATATGAAGACTATAAATGCAATGAAAACAGCCTACACTACTGCTCAGCACCAGCACTGGAAGGTTTTCATATTTGTTGCCTTCTCAGCTCAAGAGCCAGCACTGCAAGAGATCCTCCAGAAAGCAGAAGTCCATGACCACTTGTAGCAAATATGAAGTTTGCCGTAAAGTAGAGCTCCTGTACATGATGTGGTGTCACTGCAACACCTCCATGTACAGATAGTAATTCTTATTTTTCTAGTGGAATTTTGTAATACAAAACAGGTTAATGGTGCACGCTTTGAACAATGTTCTTTAGGAGTTATTCACTATAGTGCTGGTTTTAAGTCTTGTTATTTGATCAACATGTACCCTAGTTGCTAAATCAATGCCATCTACTTTGATGGTAATCACAAAAATGGCCAGAATCATAAAACTATGTAATATGTTCTCAGACTGAAGAGCCTTCCTCTCCTCTGAAATTTCCATCATATCAAGAAGACTTAATGAAGGCTTAGGAGTAGGAAGTGTCAGAGTAACTTTAGGTTCTCAGCCCTGAAATATAATTTTTTGTCCCCAGTGCCAGTAGTTGCAGATTTTATTTTCTGACTTCAAAACAAAAGCAACAAAATTACTGCTATGCAATGTTCAGAAACTCTCCCTAGCTGGCTGTTGCAAAGGTTATTGGAGGTTTACAGCATTTCACGTTAAAGTAACAACGTAATAATAAACATTCAGTTGCTAAAGAGAGAATCCAGTTTCTGCCATTGTCATAATGCTTCCAAAACTGTGTGCAAAAGTTGTAGTAAAACTGGATAATTTATACTACACTAGAATTTACAGACTAATACAATCAAGGTTTAAAATGCTTGAGTCCTGCTCTGTGGACCCTTTCCCCCATGAAAGCATCCTCTGTGATCAATAACACCCTGTGCAGGATTACTTGCCACTGCCGAGAGGTACCTCTGTGAAAACGGCAGCAGAAAACCTCTGTTTCATTACAATCCACCTAATGCTCTTCCAGGACATAAACAACAGTTCCACTCCACAGTCCTTTAATTCCCAATTAAAGATTTCTATGTGAATTTTCATTCAGCTTCCTAGCAGATCTCTGGCTTCTGTGTATCAAGAAACTCTTGAGTAATTCAGTTAGATCTGAAAATCTGAAGCAAGTCTACCAAGCAAAATACTGAGGAACTCACAAACAAAGCATACAGTACCCTATCGTCTCCAGCATTAGGTTTTAGGAAGACTTTCCCACGCTATAATCAAGTCAAAAGATTCTGCTTTTGTTGTATTGGTCATTGCACAAACGTTTGGAAGATACATAAACCGGTTAGTGCATAATAGCTTAATCTTTACAAGGCCGAATTCTTCCCAAGGGTGGAAAAACAAGGACAGCAGTTGGAGTCCCCTCCATGTGGACAGAACGGGTGAACATAAACCCCAGGCTATACAGTACAGACAAAGGTTGTTTAATGTAAAACATATTGCTCCCAGCTTATCAAAGCACTCTAAGGATGCACGTAACGTTAAGCTCACAGATGCTCCCATTGACTTCAACAGACAACCTCATACTCAGAAACGTAACTGGTCCCTTAAAGACTCTTTTGGTTTGGGACCCCATCACCCCATCTCTTGCAGGATCAAAACCACAATGTGGTAAACCCATGATTTCTCTCAGCTCCTCTCTTCTCCCTTTTCAATAGTTAAGAGAGTAGCGATAATCTCTGCAAGCATGGCTGAGTGCTGCAGACTGTCATCCCCTATAAATACGAAGCATGAATACCTAGTGGCAGAGACAGAGCACATACCTGATCCTTTGCTGGGACCAGCAGCTCTTCAATCATCATGCTGTCTCGGGCATAAGAACTTCTGTTCAGCGTGTAGGACCTATCCGAACTGAAGGAGCGGAGGCTGTTGTATTTACCATTTATCATAGAAAGTGCAGATGACAATGAGATGAACAAAAAATAAAAATAAAAAAATTAATACATGCAACTTCCAGGGACAGCATAAGATGGCAAAATATACATAATCTGTGAAATAAATACAAGGGAAAAAATGGAACAATAAGTATTTGACTGTAGTTAAATATCCCCTTCCCTACAATACACGAGCAATATCACAACAGATATTTACTGATTTGGCAGTAATGCCGTGGTTTTAGAATAAATCTAGAAAAGTGTATTCAAGTATTTAGATTAACTTTGATAAATGTCTTCACGCCCTAATCCTGAAAGGAGACCCATGAGGGCAGCTCCCGGGGGAGCTGTGCGTAGGTTACAGCGCCTGCCCATATGGCTCAGATTGCTGAAGCAGGTTTAACTAAGAGCAACTCTTATGTCTTTCTGTTCTCTTTGTGGCTGAACCACTTTTGACTTTGTTACAAACACCCTAGTTATTCCTTCAGTTAGAAAAAAGGATAATAATTTTGAAATGAAAGAAGAAAGAAAAGAAATTTGCTTATTGATGATTAAATACAGATTCCAATGCTTTGGGGATTATTTTGTGCATATTAGACTATTTAGAAATAACTGATCACTCTGAACGTGTTGCAATTAAATCAATGTGGGAGTGTGTTACACTTAACCCTGGAAGATACATTATGGTATGTGCTAAAAACATGCTGCAGGCCTAGACATGCTTGCTACGTGACAAAAAATGAAGTAGTAAAAAACGTGAATTAATAAAAAGCAACATCCAACAACATATTACACTTTTGAACTAGCAACACTTTTCAGACTCAAAATTCTACAACTCGTTTCATGCATTTTGTAGTTGTTAATTGAACTTTTCTAGTCCTCTAGCACACGTTCCTCCTTGTGCTGGAAGCAGAACTGGGATCTTAATTACACACTGTAGGCATACGTTAAGCAGACTTTTACATGATAAAGGGCATAAAGAAATCAAGTTATATTTGTTATAACAGAGGGATATTCTCTAAGGCTGAGCCCACCCTCCCCCCCAAAAATAAAAGCATGTCATTTTCCAGTGCTGAATAAAATGAAGATGAGCAATGGCAGCAGCAGAAAGATGTAACACGATGCCATGCCTTCTTACCTGACTTTTGGACTAAAGCAATTTACAGTGGAAAAGAAACAGGAGAAATAGAAAGCAAAGAATCAGACGGGAAAAGCAAGATGTTATGGCTGGATGGCTTACATATTTAATGTGTTTATTTCTTAATGTTACACTCAGAATCAGTAGTAAGATACATCCACAGAATACTTTTTGCTAAATAAAATACTTCACAGGAAAAACGCTGTATTTGTCTCCTCTGAGCATAACATGTGCAATGTAAAAAATGAGTTACGCAGCAACAAATAGTAATGGCACTGCTAAAATCAGAAGCATGGGAATATTAGATTTCTCTCAAAAAAAGATAAAATGAGGTTGAACCCTCATATCTACCTAAGAGATCTTGACTGTGAAATTCTGCTCTCCCACTTGCACAGTGGGAATTTAGACATGTGCGGGAAGAGTACTGTAATGAGTAAAAGGTGTCCTGTAAATCAGTGCCCAGCTCTGTACACAAAGTGCACTCCCTCTCCACCATCACCGCAGTACTTCAGACCTGACCACATCTGATAGTGCTGTACGATGACCTTGCTCACGCCAACTTGTGTTTAAAAGCAGCATGTCAGCTTTGTTAATTAAGTTTACAAAGACACAAGATTCTCCCTTCAGATCTGTTTTGCTGATTTTCTAGCTAATGGACTATTTAAACGCATTTTGGCATTCCTTGTGAATGTATTATTACATAAATACTTATTAACTTACCTAAAAATTGTAAGTGAAGCAAAACATGGCTGGGCACTACTGAAGAGCAAATTTGCACCGCATGCTTGCATTTCTAATGTGACCATAACAAACAAGACTGAAGGGTAGACATCTAAACTTTACCTTATGTGAGTTGCCATTCACTGTTAGACAATGAACTCACTTTTTAAAACAGATCTTTAAACTACAGCATCGGAAAAAGTCCTCAGGGCTCCAGCTTATGAGGTTTAATTATTAGCTTCAGTACGATTCAACTGTCAGTAAATACATTGCAAATCCACAACTGTGGAAGTAATCTCTGCTCATACAGCTTTAATTGTTTTGAGCAATGCACAGTGCAGGCTTCAGCAAGATTCAAAAATGAAATCTAAAACGCTGATCTAGAAACACTGGGGTTGAAATCAACATTAGTCAGATATTATATTCAGTTTACAGTATTTTATCAGGTTCGCAGAAACTTTGGCCTGTTTTCTGTAACACGTAATCCATCCCCTGTCAAATGAAACCCTACAACAAATTTAGGGTACGCCTGCTTTTTTTTGGGGAGCATTTTTCTTTAATATTGGCTGTCTCGGTTGGATTACTCACTAGCACCTTTAAAGAAATAAAAGCACCAAAATAGCAAAATGAGTGTCATTCAGTTTTTCTGGCATTTACATTCTTCAGCTAAATTAGTCCATTAAGGAATACTCTAATGTGAGTATCAATCTGACCAGCAGTAGTGAAAAGAAACCTGTTTTTACTGGCTGGGGGGGGGGGGGTTTTTTTGCCCTGGTCACCACCGAACACACCCAGCAGTAGTGAAAAGAAACCTGTTTTTACTGGCTGTTCTATGTCAGTGTTTCTAGACGTTGCAAACTGCTAGCAAAGAAGTGCCTTGGAGATGTTCAGAGCACGAGCAGATACCAGAAAAAGTGAAAGTTAGTTTTCTGTATCATTGCCGTAAGAAGCCAACATGAATAAAGAATATGAAATAAAACTGCAGTGAACATATGCTTTAAAGGCGCAGTATTACCGTAACACGGAAGTACACCCCCCCTACTTTCTTTCGAAATAGACTCCAGCTTTGTGTGAAAGAGCGCGCTTGGTTTGCAAAAACTTGTAACTGTGGTGACAGGCAAACAGGAGAAACAGCAAATACAATACCTGGCGGAGCGGGCTCCCAGGCTAAAGCCCATGTATCCTTCAGCAGGCAAAGAATCATCTCCCAACTCTTTCAGATCCTGGGGTCCGAGGTATTTGTCCGTATCACCTGTCATTGCATCCTCACCTGCCAGTACAAAAGCCAGGCTGAAATCAGAAGCTACGTGTATTGTAGATGTTTGTGTGCTTAGTAAGTTATAACGCCCTTCTCCGCTGGCCAACAAGGAATCAATCCCGTCACCCCCACTTTCCCTACGGCTCTTTCCATGTAGTATGTCAATTATCCACCCTCTGAACGGGCCTGAGAAAATAATTTTATTGGGGCAAACGTAAGAAGCAAAACTCCACCTTCACGTAAATCCAATAAAGTTATATGAGGGATGACTTTTGCCCAACCGTTTAAGCAAGCTAAAGGGTTCTTCCGTACTTTGCACCGTCGCACTCACTTTTGCTTTCCTTACCAAAAAGCCCGAGCTGACAAACTGAAGTTAGGTTATTCTATATGCAAAAAACCCCCCAAAACCCCACTTGGCTGCGAGAGACAGCCTGGCTGCCCACCAGTACTGAGAAGTGCAGCAAGCTTGAATGGACGCCGAGTAAAAGAAGAGGCCTGCCTTCCACCTTAGGTCTTTCTCAGTAACTTTCGCAAGTTCGAATGTAAAAGGGGATTTTTTTATTTTTTTAATGAACTGCTTCACACTCCCAGGTTGATTTTCTGAAGGCAAGTACTTCATGAAGCCTCTTCACCGCGCGGCTAGCGGGGGCGAGGGCAGGGCTCCGGCGCAGCCCCGCGGGGGCAGAACAAAGCCCGCGCCGAGCCAGCGCTGCCGGCCGGAGGGTCCGACGGGCAGCCGAAACCCACCGAAGCCGCGCGGTTAACCCTTCGGAAAACGCCAGGCGTGCGGGACGCGGACATCGACAGAGAAGGAGAGGATTAGCTTTTTTAGAGAAAACGGAAGAAGGAAAGTTAAATCTTCGGAGAGGAGGGCAGATGCCGCAAAGGGTTAACGGAGCAGCTCACTCTCGCTAGCGGCATTTGCATACCATTACATCATGCAAACCTACATTCCTGCATTGACAGAGCAAGTCCAAAATATGCCTTTTGCGGTTGCAGGATTTTTTTTCCCCTGCTCCCTCAACAACACAGAGCAGAGCGAGCTCCCAGTAAGCTCATTACTTGCCGACGTTCGCGCTCTCCTCCTTTGTTGTGAACGCATTTTAGGTGTGTAAAAGTTGCACAACTTAAAGAGAAGTTTAACAGCGTGTTCGCGAAGGTAAGTGACTCCGCAAGCCCAGCTATACGTTTCCCACTTTCATTCAAGGAGTTCAGACTAGTTTCCATTCACTTAACTCGGGCAACCACAGGCGAGCTCTGGTTTTAAACTAACAATCAATTCTAAAAATACCCCTTCAGCTACTGCTTTGCAAACGGCAAACAAACAGACCAACTTTCTCCTCCAGCCGAGCAACAACCCGTATTTTAAGCAACAGTTTAAAAGCTAAAATGTTCATAATACACCAGAAAGCATTCAAAAAAACCAGAAACATAAACATTATATATTAAGTTAAACTTTAAAAAGTCTTACTGTTTTGGAAAGCCATTTTCACCAGTCTGGTCTATAAGAATTTTTTCCCTGACGTTTCCAAGAATTCCTATTAGTCCTATTAGTCCTTAAGCAGTGATTTAGAGTTAATCTCCAAACCAGCACAAGCAAACTAATCCCTGTGGGTCATACTCGCTTTCCACACAACAACTGAGATCTTCTTAACATCTTGATCTCTTCGGATGTGTTTTAGGACATGTGCATCTTTGTCCTGACAACTCAGATCAAAGTTCTTTGCAAATATGAAACAAAATGAAAAATAATGACTACAGTTGGAAAAAAAAATCCCCTTTTAATCACTCTGCAGACATCCCTTTAAAGCTTCTGCTGATTGGATTACAGCCTCCCTTGGCAAGCCTCTCGACTGGTGACATAAACGCAGGCACTCCAGTTATTTGTATGTAAATAGGGGTGCTGCGAGGGTGTAGTTTTTCTGTAACTGGATGCCGGGGCCGAGCAGGGAGCGCGTGGCT
>NW_008794452.1:697689-702360 GCF_000699145.1 Aptenodytes forsteri
GGGCGCTGCCCCCACTCCCTCTCCGCCCTCCAGCGTGGGGTGCTTGTGTCCAGAGAGAAAATTCAGGAGCTTGAGAAACACGGACTGCAGCCTGGGAGGTGACGAAGCGGCCCAGAGAGGGTGAGAGATACGGGCAACTTTGAGCAACTACTAACTGGGCCAGTAAATTTGGAAACTTCTGCCCTTACAACACCTGAAGCCAAGCGCTGTGCCACCGTAAGGAGCAGACGAGGCATTTTCTTTAGGAGCATCATTTGTCAGAGGCAAGGTGGAGAATGATAGAACACTATTCCAGTTGAGCTGCAAAATACATTAGATGTTATCCTGCTCTGCAGCTAATCCAGCCAGAGCAGGATTACTCTGATGAAATGCTCTCATCAAAGGAAAAGCTGCATCTAGGAGTGGTAATTTCAAAGAATTCCAGACATTGCTTTGTGATCGTGGGAGGCTGGACCAAAATGGGTGGTGCACGTTTCAGCAATCCCACTCTGTTTAATTAGGTGCCACAGCCTAATCCTCTGCGTTTCAGGTAACGAGCACAGTGTTTGCTCACAGCACCCTGTATTCCTGCAGAGAGAGGTCCCATGGAAAAGTGAAGACAAAATTCATCTCTGAACGTAAATGAGAGAAATGCCCTAAAAAGTGTGGCACCGATGAAAAAACACGAAAGAGGGAATACTGCATTGCTTTGCTGCAATTGCCATCCTTCCCTTCATAATACGTTACGTGTTGAAGAAAGATGATGTCCCTGTTAACAGTGGGCAAACACCCATCACAAGTATAGGAAACCATTCAAAACCCAGGAAAGAATAATGGCAGTAGGTCAAAGCAAAGGCCCATCAGTTCTAGTATACCCTGTCTCTGACAGCAGCCACACTTCACAAAAGAATATAAGAACATGAAACAGTGTCCCGGAAGTCCTCCGGGACATTTTTCTAGCTGGCGGTGATTTGAGCACACATTTTCTAAAGCCCCAAGAGGTTTGTATAGCCATGAACAGGTTCCCCCCCCCCCCGCCTTTTAAATTCTTCCAATTACACTTTGAACTCATGTAAACTTTTTGCATTCCCCACGCCAAGGATGTGTGCAAGGAGTCACACAATTCAACTACCTGTTGCAGGAAGAGCAGCCCTTTTAAGCTGAATGTACTTGCTGGTTTCACTGATGTCCCCTATTCTTGGACTTCTGGACAGGCAGCAAGCATTACTGGTCACTTTGCCACCTGCTATTGTATATGTTCCGGCCTATCCCTCATTCAGCTTTTTTTTCTGGGATAGACAGTCCTACTCTCTTCACTCTTTTCTCCCTGAGAAGCTTTTCCATACCTCTCATCACTTTCATCACCTTTTCCCACGTTTTCCCCATTTTTCTGGTCCCTCAGCATGTCTTCTACAGCTGGGAATTGCAGGAGCGCAGGGTAGGTGCTCTTTTTAGAGGCCAGTGAGAAATACAGGCTCTCTGGCAGCAGGAGAGAAGGCATCGTATGGCTTGGGAAAAGTCCCAAACAAAATTTAATCATAGCCTGGGATCCAAATGGGCATTTGTCATTGGCTTTGCCAAAGATCCCCGAAGCTTTCACCACTCCCTTGTCACAGCCTGTCCAGAGCTGCCTGATGGCAGAAGAGGTGCAGCCACAGGGAAGAGCAGGATGCTTCTAGTTGTAGTCAAGGTTTTGGTTTCACACAAGTATGGAGAAAAGCCAATACCAAACCGCTGAAACTTTTATGAATCTGTAAAATTTTATGGAGACAAAGAAACTCAGAAAACTCTGAGCATAAAAATATAATAAATCAACCCCTCCTAAAATGAGCAATAACAGACTTTCATGCAAGGGAATGCCCTGACCTGTCTTAAATGTACTTAAACTGCTGTACCTCAGCACCTGCTCGGGGATCAGGCAGTGTGCACTCATGTCCTGGTAGGACATCTGTCTAATCTGCCGGGGATTGATTAGCATGATACTTAGTCCTACTGAGAGGAATCTCCATTAAATGGGTTTAAAACAGTGTCCTTATTTGCACCCAAAAGTTTTGTATCTACTGAAGACCAAATAAAAAAAAAAATTAAAAGCTCAACAATAAGTGTTTCTTGACGACGACTGTCTAAATTCTCAATACCTGAACTGTTTTTTGGTTTGGATTTTTTTCCCTTCGCTGCTCACATAGTCTCACCCTTCTTTGTATCAGCTTCCAATGCTTGCTGTCCCTTCGCCTCTGGGACAGCAGTGGCAGGTTTTGGGAGGGGCTGTTGTGAGAGAACTCATTGCCGGGTTGTGGCAGTCGAAGCAGGGCTTCAGCTTCATCCACCAGATTAAAGCTCTTGCACCCGCCCAGAGGGATGCTCCGAGGCTGAGCATGCGAGGGGGTTCCCCCTCCAGGCCTCCCACAGACGGCTCGGGTTATGCTTTAGCATGGCTGATTCCTGGCTCCCCACCAGCCCCGTGGCCACGGGGCACAATGCTGGGGCTCCCAGCAGCTGCATAGGGTGTGGGGTGTGAGCTTACATCTGGAGACGGTAAGAGGACAGACCCACTTCTTGCAGTCTCAGGTTTCACATTTATAAGATTTGCAATCTCTTTAAAAATAAAAGCAGAGCACGTGTTCAGTGTGAATCGGAATTGCTCTATATTATTCTACAAACTTTCTGCTACATATGAAGATGAGCCTTCATTTTTTTCCCACAAAATCATGTTCGCATCTTTCAAAAAAAACACCATTTCTTTTTTGCAGTGTAGCAGTTTCCCAGCACTTAACCTCATTTGGGCAGAATTGCCAGAGTAGCCTAGGAAAAGGAAGAAAACGTCTCTCCTCTCAACCAGTCTGACTCCAAACCAAACTGTCCTCGGCAGGGAAGAGAAATTACACAATTTCCATGTAAATACTTATTTAGCGGGCACAGCAAGACATAAACACAAGGAAACAGTTTCCTGACATTTGCCTCTGAGCTCTGAGACTCTACTTTCCAAGCCTTCAATTTCTCTTATGGGAGAAACCTTGAGGACTGTGGCATATTGAGAAATCTTTAAACAAGCTTCTCTCACTGAAGAGTTTTGGCTTATGACATGAACGTTAGCCAAGTGAGGGAGAGCTCGGATTTGGGTGGTAAATTTGTGCCCTTCTCTCACTTGGAAATCAGCTCCCTGGCTATGAGGTTAGTCAGAGTGCATTACCATCTTGAACATACTTATTTCTGCTGGCCTAAGTGGACGCATTGTATGTAAATACCCTATCAACTTTGAGGAGTTGTGGGGATGGGCATCGGTATATTGTCTTTACAGATGTGCAAGTCAGGAAAGAGAGACAGGCCAGTGGCTATTACCTCAAAGCCTGTAATTCATCACACGCCTTGCACACTGGAATGCTTCAGCATAGATTAATTAAATACCTATTGTTTGATTTGAGAGCTCTCTTTCAGTGTTAGGTTTGAAAATGACCCTGTTATATATAACCCAGTCTCTTAGCTCCCCTAGTAACAACATGGGTGCAGACTAGTCTCTAGGCAAGGAATCGATCGTATTACCTGCATTCTTAAATTTTGGTTTGGTTTGTTTTTTGTTGAATTGAGAGTTAGTGACTATAAAAACCTTCCACAGATCTCACACATCCCTGCAGGCTTTGCGTTTGGCCTTAACAAATGATCCCGTATATTAAAAGACACATTTTACATCTTTGGTTCTAATATTCAGATTCCATACCGGAGTGTTTCTCATCTGTACCTCGCTGCATGCTGTGCGGTGGGACACGGCAATAGTTACTTGCTCTATTAACTATTACACATCAGTGTTCCAGTCAGTTAAAACAATATTTTGAGCAGTACAATAGCCTAAGAGAGCTATTTGTAAAACACAGGTGTAGGGTAAGAACACTATCCATTGCAGCAATGGGAACACAACGACAAACTGAAAACAAACCAAAGGCCTCAATGCATTAATTAAACAAAAGCTGCAGACAAAGAGCTAAATAGCTTTTACACCTTACTGCTTAAACGGTATAAAAATTAAAAGCAAATATATCACTAGGGAGGGAAAAAGAGAGATTAACTAAAGAAGCACAAGAAAATGGTACCCAGTCACTTGTTTTCCTACTAGAGATGAAAAAACTGCAGCTCTAATGCAAGTGAATTGGGACACACAAAAAAGCCTTCAGGATACTGTCCTCCTCTCATCAAGTCAAGACCTTCCTATTTCTGAATGTCAGCTGAGAACCTAATCCCGCCGTGGCCTCTGGAAACCTGCAGTTCCTGGTGCAACTCGCACGGACTCCTGCACATCCAAACCAGGAGAGGTCTGACCTAACTGGGGATGCTGGTATAGGGGAGGAAAGCAGTTGCCAAAGGAGTTTTAAATACTTGGGGACCACTGAAGCCATGTCAAGCCTGCCCAGCACGGAGGAGTGAGCTGGGATGGGCAGGCTGCTAGCACAAATAGCTCAGGAAACTTATTAGAGGCACTGAAAACAGAGGGCTTTATTGCCACTCTCACAGATTTCACATCACTTTGCAGGATGATACAAATGAAATCTCAGCTACAAAGTACTTCCTTAATACTAACAAACACCAACATGTTGAGTCCAACGCAGCATCTCTTTATTCAGGACAAAAGTAGTCTGATGTGGTTTCACTGAATTTCATGACCGAAATATTATATGTTAACCCCCCCCCCAACACAAAAAA
>NW_008794452.1:702437-710142 GCF_000699145.1 Aptenodytes forsteri
CCCCCTCAACAAACAAAAAAAACCCCACCCTGAAAATACTTCTCTCCAGGCTAAGAGTCCACTATCAATGTAAATCAACCATTTCAGAGCTTAATCCACATGAGAATTTAAAACAACAACAACAAAAAATTCATTTCTTCTGCTGCTTTCACTATCAGTGATTTCTTCCAAAGTGTTTTGATATGTGACCTTTTTGTCCGATATTTAATTTTTCAGTTACAATTCTCCACTTTATATAAGCAGCAGCGAAAGGACTATTCCAGGCAACTGGAGGTAATTTGATTAAAAAATTTGCAGTCAGAGATTCAGAAAAAATTAGAGGATTATCAGCAATAGCTCAAAGAATTTTTGAAAGCGTTCTTAATTGCAAAGCAGAAATTATTGTTAGTGGGATAATAAGAAAATTATCTGAAAGGATTAATTTTCAGACAGACGAAATAAAAGGAAGAGGCTTACGTTAAATATCACTGCAATACAAAAATGCACAAATACCTTCTTCAACATCTGACAAATATTCAGCATCACTGAGTATTTCAGGGGCATTGGCTTTACGAACTGCATGATTTAAATAAACAAAATAATTAAATAAAAGCATAGACTATCAATGTGTCAACAAAACAATCAATGTAAAACAATAACGAATGTGCAAAGACCATATCCAACTAATACTGTTTGCTTGGGTTTTTTTTAAACGAACATTTCTTACAACAAAAATAAGCAATAGGGTTTGTTTTATTTTTTAATACCTTCATCATCAGACATATCAAGAACTTCATTCATGGTTTCGGGTACATTCATTTTGTGCTTTTCTGTAACAGTCTGTCAAAGAAAAAAAATCATTTCAGAGTGCAGGCATCATTTTTCTTCAAATTACAGTTATTTTAAAAATTAAATGCAAGGTAGGACGTATTTTTATCTGTAGTTAGCAAAACAAGATTCAGGTTTTTTAGATTCTTATTCACTTTCCTTTTTATAGATGCATTGAACTATACATTAAAAAAGACTATATGAAATAATACAGAAATAGGCAATATTATACCTTTGTTTTAAACTATATTCAAATTTGCACAGCAGATAAAAGCATGAGCTGAAAGCCTAGAAGATGATGATATCAAAAGAAGAAACAAGCACACTGAAAAGTTTCACATCAAGGGTTTTAATAACTCTTTAAATAGTCATCTAAATTTTGAGCAGGAATATGTCATCTCTATTTAAACTTTCTGAGGGAAGTATTTCTCCTTTGTCATTAAAAAAATGCTGCAATTTGGGAGCAGGCTTAATCTATGTGAATTTTTTCAGAGGTGCCTCAGCATGAATTGTGTGTTTTTCCCCACAAATGAGAACAACTGTAACCACATGCAGGCTAAATGATACCCCTTAAGGAATTTGTGCATGAAAGACACTCAGAAGTGGTTGTTTGATTTTCATCCTGATTTTTATCATAGGTGTATTGATTCAGACTCAGAGACCAATATAAAAAGAAAAATTAGAAGCAGAAACAAATGTTATGAATGCCTGAAACCTGTTCCTAGAATACCTGTGTATCCCGCAAATGACACACACATGCACATTTTACTCTCCAGCTGGGGTAGAGCACAACAAGCACTGGTAAAGTTTTAGGTCGCGCAGGAAACCCCGCGGAGTTATGATTCAAGGAGTGCAGTGGAATTAAAACCAACCAACCAACCAACCCACCCAAAAACAAACCCCACACCAAAAACCACTCCCATCTTTATGGGGTTTTTATATTATATTGTTTTTAACCACCAGTACTTCTCACCCTTCATATACAAATAAGAAATTATTAACAAGTTCAGGAGGACAAAATAGCTTTTCCATTTTAATTTATTTAAAAATATTTCAGTTTTTCTCTGGCCTCATGAATACTCATTTGGCAGTTCATGTTTCTTGGGCTACTGCCATCACTTGATATAGGCAGGAGAGCTCCTGCATGCTCAAACATCACAAAACTTATGAAAAGCCTCACACTTATTTCATTTTGTGGGAATTACTTGCAAAGCTTTTTAACACATTGCTGGTTTTTTTTTTAGGCACTACTGGATTTTTTTATTGGTGTTTGAGTATAAATTGTAGTAAAATTAGCTATGTTCATCCCTGGTTTCATTAAATGTACCTTTGGGAGTTGTTTAGCCACAAGCCTCAAAAAATAAGTCTCGGTAGTCAAACTGAGTTTTTAAGACCCTCAGTTGTAAGTCAAATTTCATGTCTAGACTTCCAAAGTCTGACAGTTACACACTTGTGACTGATAAGCAGCATATTCCGATTTTAATGGAAATTATTTCTGGGCTTCTCTTGAGAGTAGGTATTTGGGGTAGTATAAGCCTTTCAGCATCTAACATTTCTTCTAGCAAAATTCACAGCCTGACCCACCAACTCTCTACTCTTCTTCGTCTACAGAACATAAATGATCAGTCATCTTACGCAGCAGAAAATCCCCCAGCTTCTTGGTTCTACAAGCTAAGAATGACCTTGTGATATTGGGAGTTCTTAGCATAAAAATGTGGTTTTACTTTTCCTGCAGCTACCTAGCTGTATACTAGGCAATCATTCAAGTTTATGCTACCCCATATAATCTTCTCCATCAAATTTTTCAGGTTGTGGAAAACTATTTTGGAATCTTTCTAGGGAGAAATGTGTTCCTGAGAAAACCTAGAGAGGAACTGTAAGAAAAAAATCATGATTATTTTCTGGCATATTCCTTTATATTTTATTGTTCTGAAATTTATCTTTTGTGTGGTGGATTTTCTGTAAGCTACTGAATTATAGACCACAGCCAGGATAGTCACAGGAAGAAAAAGCACATGCAGTAGCAGAGCTAAAAATCTGCCTGTCATCCCAAATGCTCATTGTATTGCAGCCACCTGCTTGCACTGATAGACCACACAAATGGGTGATGACAAAACATGGAACGCACAGTAACTGTTTTCCATCTCTGATATGCCTAAAAATGCATATGTGCACATACTTCTCTTTTTCTTTTTAATCAGGAAAAAAAGTTGCAGAAAGGAAAAAGCAAATTTGGAGCCAATGCTCTGAATTTATGTTCTTAAGACCCAATTTTGGCTTTACTACTATGGTGATGCATGGAGGCTCCTCACCTCAAACTGTTTTCTTCATAGAGCAATTTGGCAAAACATTAATGAACAAAAGACCTTTCTGAGAAATATTTTGGATTCTGTGAATCACCATTTTTCTGATAGCAGGTAATATTTGACCATTGCTAGTGCCTTTTATCTCTCCTGGCTAATGCTGCAATAAGCCTTTTGGAGAAGCAAGACAGACAAGCTGGAGTTCATGTATACGTCAGTGAATGGATATCTGGGGTTGCAGGAGCTGACTGTGGCTGCTTGCAGAAGACAGCCTTTCACCGTCTTTCAGAAGATGCCAGAAACTAGGCAATGAGGTGCTTTTAAGTAAATTCCAACCACTTTTTAGATTGGAGTATGTTCTCTTAGGCCAAATACAAGCCATTATACATCAGTCCCTTGGTGAACCCTCTCAAAAGGCAGAAGCAGCTTCTGTTTACACGAGTAATGTCTTTTCAACTGCAAACCAGCCCGTATTCGTGTGGTTTGTGCCCTAAACAACAAGATGTGCAGAAAAACGTGGCAGCTATGACCAGTCATTTACACTGTCCATTTTCTGCTTGGTTGGTACTCTTTCTGCATACAACCTAATAATGCCTACTACCTTAAAAATATATTGCTCGTATTTGACTTAATATCCGCTTTATACTGCTAAAAGGAAATAGGTGGAAATTAAACTGAAATCTCAGTAGACATGTAACTAAACAAAGCTGAATACACTGGCTTAGGAAAAATTCTTCCATTCACTGCTGAACTAAGCTGTACTTACAATCGTAGTCATGGTCTCTTCTGTCACCACCTTCAATGTGTCAACGACTGAAATGTAGCCAAGTCGCTTAGCGATGGCGAGGGCAGTGTTTCCATTCTAGCAATTGAAACATTTATAACAGAAGTCGAATGTTAGCAAGGCTAAGTGTAGAAACTGCTAATTAACTGTAGAAAAATGCACAATACAGGTCAAATAAATGTTTGCATGTTGGTGACTGAAATAAATGTTTTTTGGGTAGTAGGATACATAACCATAAGTTTTTAACTCTTTACAGAAGTGGGATGAAAACGAAAAGATTTTCAGATGTTTGCTGTTCTAGTTTTGGAAGAGATGATGGCATGAAGGACGCGGGGGCGATGGGAATAGGCTTCCTCTGCTCTCTTCCTCTCCCACCACACACATTTTTTCCACATTTCCCTTGCTCAAATGCTTTACGCGGGGTGGGACAACTGAGCCTGAGGGGAAAGCGGCAGCCTCGCGGCAGACCCCCTGCACTTACCACAGTGAGCTCGTTGGGCGCCGCGCCGTGCTGGAGCAGGACGTTGATGATGTGGGTGTGCCCCTGCTGCGCAGCCTGGTGCAGCGGCGTGTACCCGTTCTGCAGGCACAGGGAAAGGGAAAGGCTGCAGTGGCACAGCGCACAAGCCTCCTCCACAGAACGAGCGAGGCAGAAGTGGAAAACTCACCTTCGTTTTGGCATTAACTTTTGCAGAATGTTGCAGAAGGAAGTTAACAATTTTTATGTTTCCGTAGTGGCAGCCAACATGCAAAGGAGTGTATCCCATCTAGAATGAACGTAAGCAATTAGTAAATGTGAATATCCCACACGTCCCCTGACAAAAAAACCAGACATGAAACAGCAAAAGTCCCGTTAAGCTTTATTTCTTTGGCCTACGTTAAAAAAATCCTCCAACCTTGGGAAAAAACCACACTTCTCATGAATGTCGATTCAAGTCCCATCCTTTGTGAACCCCTCCGAATGCCTTGTATTTCTGTAATCTTCAACACATGCAATGGTGATTAAAGATTTGCCTTCCTCTCCAATGGTCAGACTGTCAGGTCTCTGGGGCAAAGCCCACCTTTTTAAATAAATGTGTGTATAATGCCTTGCACAGTGAGGTTCACATGCTTGGTGCTCCTACAGTGTGATAATAAACAAAAAAGTAAATAAGTAAGTAATAACAACTTTCTAAAAACCAGGCGTGCTGAGGGCTGCCTCAGCTACAGTGCAATCTGCAGCCCATCCATTCTGACTGAAACACACGGAAGGTAAATCTAAAACAATGCGACTGATTTGCCAGCTCTGCCAGAACAATCTAGTCCTACAGAAACTGGAACATCAGCTGGTGAATTGAGGCTCTAAGACAGAAAGGTCTAATTTTTCATGTGTCTGGCCTTGTGTTATGCAAACTGGAAGAAACTGCTTTTTCTTGGGAACTGCAAAGATGAGAAAGTTGAATGTATCCTTTTTGTTCCTATTACTTATTTTTCATTACTAGTGGACAGACTAAAAATGTTTGTCAACATTGGGACTCCCCCACCGAATGCTCTAAAGACAGCTAAATGGCTTTTTATAGTAAAGTATACACATTTTGGAAATTTTTCTAAAACCAGTTAGTGCAAGAAGAATATCACTTAAAAACCTGACAAGATTTTTAAAAACTACTACTGTTTTTTAAAAACCGCTCCTGGTAGCAAAGCAGGAGTCACTAGGCTGACTCTGAACTCGCTCACTTTAAACCTCAAATATTTTAAATAAAATCAAACAGCATGTTGAAACTTGTTAATTTTAATAACTACTTTAATCAACAGTTAACATTTAACATACAATGCCACAAAACAAAGAGGACCAAAGCTTGCTCTTCCTGCTCTTTTTCTAATCGCTTAGTCCATGAGAACACTGTTAGCAGTTTTGAAAAAATTGGACTTACTTGAGATGCTTAACATATTAGAAATGATTAGATTATCTTTCTTGAAGTAATTATCTTTTCCTGCCTTATCTTCCCTGCAAGACAACACTATCTCTTCTTCCTTAACAAACATAATCAATCTACAGCTACGCAAAGGACAGTTTGGGAGATGGCTACCTCTAAACTGGACACTTGCTATTTTTCTCCATGGCACGGAGCGAGGTCACTTTTCCCCAAACCTCCCCCACACTCACACTAATAGCTTGATGGCTTTCCAGCAGATGCTTTGCTTGGCTCACAGAGATGGATTAATGGGCTTCCCCCTCTCTTGAGGTGAGTCATCGGGATTCCTTTCCCCTTTACAGGTCAGGTTTCATGGGCCCGCTGGACAGGCTCTGAGATGCCAGAAGGGTCATCTTAGCCAGTGTTCACATGGGGCTTCACCATTTTGCTTCACCATAAAAGCAGGATGAAACTACACTGCCAGTGTAATATGTCCTTTTGCTACTCTGTAGGACTTCCAATGTGGTATTGGCCCCATGCTCCATTACCAGTTTTTATGGAAAAATCAACTGCTAGGCTGTAAAAATCATATCTGATACGAGGAACACAAATACACTAAACACGTGGTAAAATACACTGCAAATGTGCACTGTTGTTAATCTACAAGAATTCTGCTTTCGGAAAAAGCGTAAGAGGTGAGGCTGTCTGAGATCATTAATTCCAGTGGCGGAAAGGTCAGTTATAATATATATGGGGAAACATGGCCATGGTGCATGTCTTGGCTGCTGGTAGAGTCCAAAGCAGCCACACGGCCAGAAGGAAAATACACTACTTGGGATTGAACGATCTGGAACTAGATCCAAAAGCCAACTTTGTGGGTAGAAACACTGAAAGATGGGCTGGTCTTGTATTGACCATGCTCCTGCTGCTCTCATCAGTGTTTAAAGGTGGAAAAATGCCTTTGCTTTCCTGCTTTGAGAAGAAAAGCCTGGTGCCCAAGAAGTAGAGGCACACAGGGAGTTAAAAGCTGCAGCCTGTCATACTTCATCAGTGCATCCATGTCAGTGAGGTGTGGCCAGGTTAGACAACTTGGTCAAAAGCACTGAGGAGGCAAGTCAAAGGTCAGCCTGGGGTTCAGAAGCCAGCACTACACGTGTTCAAACCACAAGGTCAAAGCTGCTCAGAAGAAAGAAAGAGAAAACCTCAAATGTGAACTATTTCCACTAGAGGGAAGTTTCAAGTGTCCACGGGCTTAGACACACTATTTTCTTCATGTCAGTTTGCCTCTGATACTACTTCACACAAGGTTACCTAATTTCAGTTGTATTAACACAAGCTAGGAGATGGTAGCTGTGCCAGTTACTTTAAATTAGGGTGTGTATTTTTTCTTCAGTTAATTATATACCCTTTGCCACCTAAAGAAACTACTAGCTTTGACAACCAGGACGAGTTAATCATTGCAACAAACAGCACCAGATCAAAATTCCATTGGCATCAGCAGAACGAAACTTTCCGTTGACTTATATGAACATTGGATCAGATGCCAAATGACTACAAGGAACTTTTCCCACAGAATAGTTGCACACGGTGGTAAGAGCCTGAGCACTAGCTAAAATGTAATCATTATGAACCGAACGCTGGGACCTCATCTTATGGTTACTGTTAGTTTAGGGCTGGTCTAATAGCCTCCTAGCAGTGCCTGGGGTCTGAATCCGACAGGGCTCTCTAAGCTGGCCAGAGTCTTGAGTCTTCAGCAGAACGCTGAGCGTACTCACGGCCATGTACCTCAAACGCAGCTTCTTCAGCCCCTGCTCCTACATGTCCAAAGATAAACTCAGACTAAAATATAGCCGAACTATCAAAACATCGGTTTAAAAAAAAAAAAAAAAAAAACACTGGAACCCCCCAAAAAAACA
>NW_008794452.1:710371-736250 GCF_000699145.1 Aptenodytes forsteri
AAATAAAACAAAAAAATAACCGAAATATAAAAACAACGGTTTAAAAAAAAAAAAAAAAAAAGCCGTGAAACCTCCTCCTACAATTAAGTTCCTACAAGAACTTAATTCTCTTCTCCTCCTTCAAAATACAGGCCTCTTAACATGACCTGCAAGGTCAACAAAAATCAGACATCATAAAACCAACTGAGGAGATGAAATCCAAAGTTAAGGGCCACCTGCTGGGAACGCCCTGCTAAAACCCTAAAACATTAAAATCTGGAGAATATCAGAGAGCCAAGACCAGCTGATCTCAACTTTCCCTTTGAAGTGGTCTGTAAAGGCTCCTCTCTCCACCCTGTAACACTGACTATTGAAGAAGGAGCTATCAAACCCCTGATACTTACTGCAGTACAACATCAATTTCCTTCTACAAATGGTATATACAAAGATTTACATGTGGTACCTTCATAAATGGCTAGAGGAGTAACTATTGATGCTCCTTGTCACTCCTGACCGGCCTGCTGTTTAAATCAGAGACTAAGTGAAAACTTTTCCTCTTTCCCCTCCAAATGCATGGTAGAAATCATGACATTTCCATGTGACGTGGTCACTATTCTCCCTGCTACAGCTCTTGGTGTCCCAGAGTTCAGCTCAAGGAGGCTCCCTCTGAAGCTCTTGGTGCTGCTGGCCTGGTCAGGTATGGCAGCTGGAGATGCGTGCACGGAAAGGCAGCTTCTCTGCTACAGGCATCATGCATGTCCTGGGTAGAGATGTGGGCACCTGCTAGCCTGGTGGCAAAATACCAGCTTCTTGTCTGAACTCCCTGGAGGGGCCTGGGAGTTTTAAGTTTGCCATACCCTGTGGTCATCTCACGTCAAGTCGTGTTTGATGAGGCAGTGCCTAATGCAGCACACAGTCACTGACAGCAGAGTGACAGAGATCTGACACAGTGGGTCACATCTCACTGGGCATGTTAGACCTCATCAGCCACCAGAGGACATCTTTCATGTTTATAGTCAGCAATGTTTGTAGTGAAGGCATTGGTCAAAATAAAACTAATTAGCAAAATGCCCTTTTAATGCCTGAGAGCCGGAAAGGATATCCTTTGCTTCTCAGCTACAGTACAGATTCCTGCATTCAACTGTTTCTAGCTCAGGAAGGTATAACATTTATATTTATACCCCAACATCCTCATGGAAAAGAGATATTCTGTTAACTTTTCTGAAACGCTCCAACTGGCAGATTCTGCAATTACACAACCAAATTAACTATAAAAGTAGTAATTCTCATGGCTACTTGAGGCTTGCTACTTTCATTCGCTATAGAAATGTGTCCAGGAGGCTAAAACATCTTGCTTCAAAAGCTATTAATAATTAAAAAAACCAAAAACCACACCAAACAAACCCAGCCCCACAATTATACACACTTCTGCACAGCAGTTTAGGTTCAGAGTTATATTTACCAGCAAAGAACCAAGGGACTTAGTAGGCATCCTAATATTAAAAAAGTTGCTTCCAAGAAAATCAGGGCTTTTGTTTAATACAGCTCTAACGCGCATCACCTTCTGGCAGTCAGCTGCCATGCTGCTTCTAGCTGTTTTAAAGAATGAGCAGCAATATGGGAGTTAGCAGCTGGGAAGGGCTTATCAAAAGCCACAAGAATAAGTGCTAAAAAACCCCAAAATCAGAAATACTGAGCTTTTCAATTCTAATGGAACACACAAACACAAAGCATCCTTTATTCTCTTGCCCTTCGATTTTTTTGAGGGAAATTATCACAAGCCTTGTATATCATGTCAGTTAATTACTTTAATATCCTCCACTGGTAAGAATCATAAATCTTAACAGCTTGAATTACTGCATCTTTCTAGTCATGCTGACTCTCAAGCTGCTCTGTTTTTGTTTTTCTGCTGTAAATGTCAGACAATGGAGCTACAGTATTTTTGTTGATAAGGCTAGAAAATGCTCTAGATCCAAAGATCACAAAGGCATCCAGCCTTGATCAAATGAAACAGGCAAACATATGTGTACATCCACACTTCACTTTGCTTTGCTGAATCAGGGCCTAACATGTTGCAGTACCTTGCAAAGGTTCATTATTGTACATTATTAGGCTGGAAATTTCCACACAAATGTCTTGATAACAACTGAGCACATACCAAGAGCCAAGGAGAGAGACAGAACATACCACGAAGATATACTGAAGATATCTGTATTTGAGTGTTCGTTCTGTATGAAAGCAATTCTTTTCGACAGCACTTCCCACTCTCCCTGCCTCCTTCCTATCTCTTTCTGCATCTGAAAATTAGATATTCCAATGGAAAAATTGGATTGCTGTTATGAACCACTGTAGTGCTCAGTCTGGTACGGGGCTTCTGTTCAGAACAAGGCAGGCAGACTTGAATAAATCGCCCTGAATAAATTTGAAATAAAAGGCCCAACTCAACCTGCAAAAGAACATCACGACCTCTCAGTCACCGTTATCTCCTACCAATACTACAGTTTTAGGAACAAAAGACAGTTTAATAATGGCTTTATTTTCCAGACAGTCATCAACCAGGGACTGTGAGACCACCAATTCCCCTGGCAGAGGCCCAACACCAACAGCAGTGTAGCAACCGTTTGACTAAAATGACCTGCACTGAGGTCAAAGCCCCAAATCCTGCTCTTCATCCTTGACTGAACATGCACTCTTCTCTTGTCAGTCTTCCTTTGCCAGTCCTTCACGTTAATGCTGTAGCCTACAATAACACTATCCAATGGGATAAACAGTTGAAAAATGACATGTGGAGACCTGCTGAGCCATGAAACAATATTTACTCATGCCAACTCTCAGCACAAAGGCCCTGCAAGAAAAGTAACGTCACATGTACCACTTACAGTGGTACACACTCAACATGACCACCAGAGAAGGAATATCTGCTCACAGCCATAGCTTCAGATTGACATTTAACTCCTAATATTATGTGTAAGATGAGCATTCCTTGTGTTAAGCATGATATTGAAGAACACAGAGTTTCAGCATCAAAAACTCTTTAATATACCTAAATTCAGACACAAAAACGTAATGTCAGAATGGACAAAAACTGCTGCCTTTGCAGTGGCACCCTCAAGCTTTCTAAATGTGAAGGGTTTTGAACCAGCTCTGAAGCTTCACCATCTGAAGTTCATTTTAGCGTTGTTACTTTTCCACCATTCTATTATTTGCTTCTTGCATATTAAGATAAGGTGTTTTCTGTGGCTTATCAATTGGAGCTTAGTCTAACATGGCTAGGCTTAAAACCACATAACAAAATCCCACCTTCAAGTGGCAGGAGCAGCCTTGTGGCCTCACAAGCACTAGTTCTGGCACGCTAAACCAGTGTTGTTTACTCTTCGGTGTTGACTAAGACAGACTCCCGCAGCTCTGGGATTAGAGGCTATTTAGTTAATTGATGCAGCAGAACCAGAAGGATCCCATAACGCAATCAATAAATGGAGTTCAAAACCAGCAGCTATTCTTCCTTTCATGCCTTTTTCTACAACAAAGTTCAGGAAAAAAATTTCTTGGGAGGGAAACCACTCCAAGAAAGAACCACAGTTGCAATGGTTCAGGTCTGAGAGCAATTTTGAAAATGCTCATAAGTTTTAGTGCCAGAACTGATCTTAATCATACAGACTAATCTCCCGCACAAAAGATTTTCCGTAGTGTTAGATTTTTTTCTTCCCTGCTATAGCTTCAAGATACAAAATATGTTTCTTCCCAACCTTCTCCTCTAATCACCTGAAAAAAACCAATCGTGTGTGGCCCTCAGAACTTGGACAGGAGTAAGAACTCCCATGTGTCAGAATTGCAAACTCTAGATGTTTTCACAGGGAGTGTAAGTTATATATAAATGATGATTAAAGAACATGTACCAGAGGCGGAAGATGATAGCTCATTGGTCCCTACCCAAGAAGTTGAATGACCTGCTAAGTTATTAAGTGTTCTCCCTCCGTTGACAGATGCTGTGCTGGAGTGACATAACCGATGCTTACTTAACCTGGGAAAATGAGGAATATGATAAGAAGAGAATCTAAACAAAAAACAAAGAAAAAAGACTACTGAATAGTCATCTACACCACAATAATTGAGGTAACAAAAGCGTATGGATATGAAATGGAAAGAAAAGAACAGGTCAGTGGCGACGCTGCTGGTAGCAGAGATCCCCAATATAATGCCACTCTAAGCTGTACGGCTTCACTGACTTTTAAGGCATGGATGGCCACATCTCTGCCACTGTATGTCCGAAGTAATGAATCTGAACTGGACATGCTGGACGGTATTGTGCAAACATTGCAACGGTGCTTCTGAAGCCAACTCAGCTGTTACTCTATCTTGCTCCTCAGTGCCCCTGGTTTTAGGGACAGCATGCACAGACCTTTTATTCCCATAGAACAGTTAATCCATCTAAACAAGAGAGCTTGTAACTACAGAGCTGCTATTTTACAAGCCAATCATCTAAACTTCACCTGCATAGAACATGAGGTCAAGATATGGTAGTTCTTACAGCATAACACTTTTCCTTCATTGTAGAAGTTTAGAGCTTGTCAGCTCTTTCCTTAGGAACTCAAGATGATCATCAGTTTACCTAGAAACTATTCCATGCCAAAATACATGGTACTGCATTGGCACTTTTCTTGTATCACAGGTGGTAGTGAGTGGCAGGCGACCTCCACGTGGCTGACTGTGTGGAGCCTGGAGGGCTCACCACTGCACAAACCCAGCAGGTGGGACTCTGCAGAAGCCAGTGAATAAGCATCAAGCTCACTCCACTCTAACACAATCCTGCAAGGCACATGGGTGCTTTCTTCCTAAGGAGCAGGCAGTCCCCTACAGCAGAGAGGGCAAATTAGCATGGTAGGCAGAAGGACAAGCCATTGCGGGTGTTCTTCACCACAGAGGCCTACAGGATCAATAATGCACATTTTCCCAGACAGGTGATTTGTTACACCACAAAGTAGTTCTGCTTAAATACACCTTGACTTTGCCTGACCTATGAGTCCCTGCCCCACTTCCTAACAACTATGGGGCAGTCCCACGGAAGCAAACGTGTACTGGGAAACTATTCTTTACTTGCACTAGTTACACACATATAACTGAGGAATGAAGGTGAACAACAAAGGACTTACTGTTGGGTTTTTTTTTAATTATATGACTATTACGGATGACAGGATTCATGCTGCAGACAGTCAAATATGACTGCATTTTTTTCGCCTGTGCGTGGTTTTACCTACTGACTAGTTCAATTTTCAGAGATGCAATTAAAAAATTCAGCTCCACCCAGAGGAGATCTCTGAATGAGAAACTGAAGCCCCTTTTCTGTGTGTCTCTACAGAGCCACATGCCTGCTCCACCACATTGCCACCCTGCCGGGCTTAAATTTCAGTATAGAGCTTGTGCAACTGTGCCAGGCTGGCCCTGAGACCCAACAAACATGCCCTGCCTCTCAGCTGTGACAGCATCTCAGACGTTTCTACCATGCTAATGTGACTAAAAGGCCACTAGTCCAGAACTGGATCCTATTTGGATGTTGGAGAGCAGGCAAAAGGGACACGTGACTGCCTGCACCTGTCAATGTAAATGTCTCCTTAGACTACTTACTGTTTGTGGGACAGAGAAGAGGGGGAGAAAGGCAAACACTCACAGACAAGTTGTACAGGCTAGGAGGTGATTCAGCTCTGACCAAGTTAAAAGAGCAGGTTCTGCAATGTCTTGCTACAGAAACCAAAACCAGGTAGGAACTATCTCCAGAAAGGCAACCATATACATCTGAGGAAATCGTGCAAAGAATGAACCAGGGCAGATCTCATCTGCTGCTGGATGATTTAGCAGGTGATAAAAACCCAGACTGATTCATCTGTAAAATACAGGCTGAGGATATGTTCCAAAAGTATAAAGCTGGAGAAGCTCCTGGGATTTCAGCAGAACTATTTCAGTTTCATGTCAGAATAATGTCACTGAAATCAGTAGCCGGTACAGTTGGAATTACACAGTAGAAAAATCACATAACAATGACTTTTCCCTCTGCCATGGATTATAATCAGCTGAGCTGCAGCCAGAGATGATGATGGATTCAGCCCTTTCTGAGATGTCAGTGTGATGATAGAATGATAATACTGCTGGACAGTCTGACACACCTGGACATTTCTGGGATGCAAGCACAGCACCTAACCTGTGGAACACACCTAGGAGAGAGTTGTGAAAGCTGTTACTCTGCACAAAGGGTGCAGGTCAGATTGTGAGACTTGGTTCATTTAGCTGATTTGATCAGCTACAGTCCAAGTATTTGGTCACAACTGATTTCTCATCCAGCTAAAGGAATGACTCTGAGATCTAGACAATTCATGAAGAATGTAAGTGTCATCAACACTGAGATCATTATCATTAAATTCTGAACACCGTATAACTGTTAGTGAGCATAAACCCATTTGTACACAGGCTATTGGAATTTACTCCCAACATCGCTCTTAAAACCAATACTGTGAAGTGGGAGGCATCATTGCTTGGGGTCTCAAAAGCATCCCCAAGCACCTTGGAAAGTCAGGTCTCTTATTTAGGAGTCCAAATATCTACTTTAGGCAAGACTATTTTTAGGCAAGTAAATTTGAAATGGACCACCATCGCATATATGTATTTCATATTAGAAAACAGTGATAAAGAATTTCAAATTTGTCCTCAAGAATTAAATGTTTCATCTCTAATATTATTTTTGAAGACAGAGTAGAGCAATATTTACTGACAACCTAACAGGTTTACCATCGGGAGAACAATGGTCTAGTCTGAACTTGGGACACCAGAAAAAGTCAGTTCCCTAGAATGTACCCATATGATGAAATAGCTCACCTCCCTAAGCTTTGCAAAACAAAGCGGCTTAGAAATTCAGAGGCATCCAGTCCTGAAGGCTGAGTCAAACTGTAGGAGTAGGGGTAATCTTTATAAATGAACAATGGCTTTACTTGCAGAATCATGTCTACGGATGGCTATTTAGTATCAGCTCAGGGAAAGGAAACCATTTCATAGTCTCTTAAGTCATGGGAAAAAGCTATTTAGTATCAGCTCAGGGAAAGGAGACTACTTCATTTCATAGTCTCTTAAGTCATGGGAAAAAGTATTAACCACTTAATAGCCAGGAATGCCTGCATTGCATTCACATTGTTTCTCTTGCTGTAAATACAGATGTTTTAAGTAACAGTTCTGAGTTTTGTTTCTACTGCAGCTGAATGGAAAGTATGTGCAACATGTAAAAAATACCAAAAGCAGATGAGAGTATGCATACGGTGAAAGATTATATGACTCTCTGTAGAGAGAGCACAAGCTTTTCTGAAGGTTTCCTTACATAAAAAACAGATCAATCCCACTTACCTTCAGTGAAACACAATAGTAGGATACAATCTAAATCTATATTGATCTAAATATTTGGCAAGAAATAAGCTTACTGCTCAAAGACTGAGCGTAACACTAAACATTCAAGTTTACATATCTTCTATAATAATTTATTACAAGGAATGTTTCTCTGCTGTTATTTCAGTTTCACCCTGAAATTGATTACTAGTCCAGTCTATAGGCTCATGCCTCCTTGAAAGGAACTAACACATGTTTGTACCTTCGTCTGTGCATCAACAGCAGCTCCCTGGTTAACAAGAACCTCTGCTACATTGACTCTATCCTCTTGAGCAGCCAGGTGGAGTGGCGTCAGTCCACTCTGTAAATTAGAAGGAACAAGTAACAATCTTCAGCGGAGGCATATGAATACTAAAATGCAAATCCAGGTATCAGTAAGACCCAAAACATCCTACTGAATTTAAAGAAATTATAAATTCCACTTTCACTGTGTAACGTGCTTCCTAATCACATTTGTTGATAATCAAGAAAGTACAATTTGAAAGCCAGGAAGATAATGTTTCTTTTACACAAGGAACATTTCTTCATGCAGCATTCAACATGGGATAGCAAATTATAGCACTTTAAGAAAAAGTCGCATAGCATTTTTTTACCTCCTAATTCACTTCCTTAGAATGAGTAAGATTTTAAAAGAAATATTGAATTATTGTTTACACTTCTACAAGTTTTCTAGAAGTAACATTCACTCAGATTTATCCTTACCTTTTACTCCTCTGCTTGATCATTTTCAAACACAAACAGAAAAGAGAAAACTACATTTCTCTGAGATCAGGTCCATTTCTCTCTGCTCAGGGAGTATACAGACCTGCTAGATGACATGTACTGACACTTTTTGGATAGCTCATTATTTTTCTTATCTGAAACTTGAGATCTAAAATCCTTAAAACCTCAGAAAGCTACGCAACTTTCTGTCACATAAAAGACCTCCAGTAGAAGAGGCAGAAGAGAGAATCTGCTGAGGGGATGTTGTTAGGAATCGGAAAGAATATCCTTTACTTGCAAATTACAATTCTTTTTCTCTCCTCCTGTTCCTACTGCCTTTAGCACCGGTGACAGAAGAGCGGGTGGCAGCAGTTGGCACATCAGGCAGAAACACTTGCTAAGCTTCCTACCCTTGAACCCAAACTCATGTCCACAGTGGACTTGCTACCAAAGGCAGTAACTGCTGAGAGCGTCTCACTGTACTGCACTCGAACGTGCAATCCTGATGACAATGCAGCTTAGGTGGGTCACATTACACAAATATATAACAGTAACCTACTGTAAATTACCTAATGGAGCCCAGACATTATGAGCCAAACCTTCTAAAAAAGATACAATAAGTGCTCAGTGCCCACACTGGGGCTCTGAGTACTCAGCTCCCAACCATTCTGTGGATCCTGAAGAAAACAAATGCTCTTTTCATTCCCATCGCAAAACTCAAAAGTTAGTGTGCTTTAAATATCTGGCTTCAAATATAGGTGCTGAGCTCAGAGGAAATGTGCATCTCTGAGTACAGGGGAACTATTTTCAAAAGGTGGTGTTAGCAGTATAATGAGAAACTAGAGATTACAGCTGAACAGTAACAGATTGAAGGACGTTGCAGGTAATTAACCTCTGGTGGGGCTGAATCAAAATGCCAAGCAGCTGCAAGCGTGCTCTCTGTATTAGCCTTAGCAGCAAAACCATTGATAGCCAATGTGATACAGAATGTGTACATGGCAAATTGCCCTGTAGGAATACAAAGTACATCCTGCACTGCATAAGCCCACACACTTGATTGAGACTGGGGAAAAAAAATCAACATCTGCAAGAGAAGCTTCCTGAAGGAGGGCCCAAAAACAACCAAACCGTAAGTTGGAAACAGGAAAACACAGCAGCCCTGTACAGTATCACCCACAGCCTCAGAGGACATCGTGTCTTTCTACCTGCTGAGAATAAGTATTTTCCATGAAAAACTTGTCTCTTGCCTTTCTACTTTAGCCACATAAATCCATACTGAAACCGCACTTTACAACATCTCTGATGTCTAGTGGGGCATTTAAAGAATTAAGGCTGCGCATTTTCTAGAAACATTACTCAAGAGCAGACTTAATAGCCTATAAATTCATACATATAGAAACTAAAATCTACCAACTTCCCTTTCCTGTTCCCAGGAGAAATTACACTGAAAGTCACTGTGCTCTGAGGAACACCCCCTGGGGAGGAAGAATCACTTGTATTAATGAATGAAATCTCAGACAACCTTGCTGTTATTATCCCATTAAAAAAATCAGCTTCCCTTAAGTTAGCTGTTACCATTGCTCAATGGTCAAGCATATATCTAGAGGCTCATAAATGACACGCGCCAACCCCACTGACCGCTGGGGGGAGGAAGACATTTTCTCTCTAGACATGTTTTGGCAGACTAGCATAATGTGGAAGGAAGGGAGATGAATTAGTAAGTTCCTCTGCAGCATGTGCTATCATCAAAACTTGGGTACTACGAAATACAGTTCATTCCATGTGACATGGCGTGCTGCTCTCTTTGCTTTTAGAAATGATGATGTGTATTCAAACACCTGCAGCGGTTTTCAAAACCTGCAGAATCACAGTGGACAAAATTTACTTGCAGGCCCCTATCATCACCGTATTTGTTTATTGCCTTAGCACCAAGCAGGGGGAACACTTACCTTGTTGCTGAGATTTACATTAGCGTTTCTCGTAAGAAGCAATGACACCATGTCCACGTGGCCGTCCTGAGAGGCAAGATGTACAGGGGCGATACCCTGCCTGGTTACAGCATTGGCATCAGCACCATATTCCAGCAGCGTAGTTGCTATGTCCATCTGGTTTTTCTTGGCAGCTATGTGCAGTGGCGTATAGCCGTTCTGTCAACAGAAAGCACTTCATTGCAAGCTACTCATTAAACAATGTGATAAATCACTTTCCTGTACCTACCCAACTCTATGAAAGTAAGTCATTAGTTCTAAAAATTGTCAAACGTAGTCTAATACAATATTAACTAGTTGTACAAATGAACGTATCGGAACTTTAAACAATCTGGTTTTGAAAGTACCGCTACAAATAGGAGGATTCTGAAAGAAACTTTCAAATTTGGGAAAAAAAAATCTGTTCAGAAGAGCACAACCTATAGCAATAGGAATTTGAGTTTCATTTCACAGACATTTGCTACTTTTCCTTAAATGTACATAAAATCTTTAACAAACAGAAGAGCAGGATGTGTGTTCGTAACTCAGAACAGCTGTTATTGTTTGGGGTTTTTTCCCATTTCCCAGTGTGAATGAAAGCATTACGTACATGAAATATGGCCTTTCTTGCAGCATTTACCCTAACCTTACTAACAGGCTCTTTTCCTTCAGATCAAGGGAAAATTAAAGCATATAACTTTAGAGTCTTGCATTCTTTGGGTTTTTTGTTCCTTCCAATATGCGTACCTACTGAGCCCCCTACTAAAAATAAAAATGCAGTATCTATTGCATGGTAAAATTCGATAATTCTAAAAAAGGATGGATTTGGCAGAAAATAGATAAATAGATATAAAGAATAACTGATTAGCATGCTAATACCAAAACATTGACTAAGGTATGACCAGCTTTTGGTACAGATTGCGATGCCTGTTTAATCAAGAAGTTTCTGTCTTTCAGAAATGTATTAGCCCTCATTTTAAAGCAAACGGCAAATGTGCACACGTACGCATGTGACTAAGGAAGAAGATCGGGGGGCATGAGACCCTAGCTGCATAAACCATTTCGTATGGTATCATAAGTACCACGTGCATCTCAGATTACACAGCCGGATAAGATCTATCTAAAGGCACAAAGCATTCACCTGGCTTGGCTCCTCCCTGCGCCCTGTGGGGCAGCAGGGCTGGACTATACAGGAAGGCAGGTCACAACAGATGAATGGTGATGCAGGTAGGAGCGAAGAATAAATACACAGGGGCACAGAAATTATTACAAGAGAGCTTTAATAGTAATCCGGAAGTGAGAGAGACGCACAGCACTAACTCCACGTGGAAAAGGTTCTGTAACCTTCAAAATTCAGTTCAGATTCAGTTCAGATCTTAGATACCAAGATATTTCAAAGCGACACCTGGGAAACACAGTGCCACAATGAATAAGGGAAGTACACGGCCACCGAATTTTCACTTTGAAGCTAAGATACTTCAGGAGAAACAAGCACAATCCTCTCCCTTAGACTTCCTGCATGAGACTGACATGTAAAACAGCCTTTGCAACATAAGCATCTACTAAATCCTAAATACTACATGCTAAATCCTGCGTATATGCTAAACTCTGTGTATTTTAAATGGAACTCATGTATATTTTGTAAAATAACAAATGCAGTTTTCAAGCCTTTTCCTCAGAAATGGGCATACATTGCTTTCAGTGGAATGGAAAGCAACAGATTGCCAACAGAAGGCAAAAAGAGAGCTGAAAAATAAAAGCCAAAATTCAGCTCAGTCTCAAGTCTGCATCTTCTCCTCATGATAAAGGCTGTGCTCTGTCACTATGCATAGATGCGGAAGGGAACGGAGAAGTTTGGAAAGAAGGGTATGGGGTTATTCTGGCTGCCAAGGAAAAGAGGGAAAAAGGGAAAAAGGTTAAAGATGAAGGGACAGAGAAAAACTGAGGCTTTGGAGGCAGGGGGGGAGAGGAAGAGAAGCATTGTAAAGTGGATGCCAAATTAAAATTAGGCACAAGACTAATTTTGGCCTCTAAAAAAGAACAGTTCATCAGAATAACTGTTTGTATCACAGTGCTGTACTCTGACACGGCCACTTCCCATACCCATTCACCGGTCACTCTTCAAGGCAAATGGTCCTGGGCCAGGCTAATGAGTCAGTCCTAAGATCAGTGTTAAAGACAGGAGTGCCACAGAAAAAGCAACTGCTGATGAAACTAACTGTGGAGCCAGTGATGAGATATGACATAACACATTTATTTATTAGACCACATTTACAAAAATGGGAAATCATCTGCTGTTACCAACATCATCTTTCAGATGACTGCACAGTAGTTGCCTAAAGCAACAAACATGCTACCGTTAATTTTATTTAGTATTGACGCTCTACTCAGTGTTGCTGTGGCTCACTTGCTGCAGAATACTAACAAATGCTTTCTTTTAGGAAGACTTACAAGCTGGCACTTGAAGGCCTGAAGTGGCAGCTGCAAAACTGTTCTGTTACAGATGGGGAAGCTAAGGTGACCTGACACACGAGTTTGTGTAATATTATACCATAGTCTATAGTGCTTCCACCTTGGTTTGGACTTCCCAAGTCCTTGGCAGTGGCTGCTGCAATCCCTGTCCCTACAGGATGCACAGCTTCCACTGGCAGTTTCTTTCAGTGAAAACTGGGTCAGTGTCTTCTCATGCCCTTCAGAAGGCCCCTTCTTCCCCACAGTGGCATTTAAGAGTTCTGTGTTGCAGCAGTAAAAGATCAGAGATCACTCCAGTTCACCTCCCGGGGCACTGCTCTGGCAGATTGCCACTATCGACATATTGATTTTAGACTGTGCCGTTGCTGCTGGCTGTCCATGTTTATTTAACTTTCCTCTCTTTTGCACTATAAGTTCTGGGACCTACCATGTGTGACAGACTCCATCCTCTTCTTTAGCCGTGCAGAAGGCCTCTAGTGTTATGGCTGTATTTAGTCATGTGTGAGAGGAAGGCAATCAAGGAGAGCTGTCTGTCTATCTACGATACTGGCTTTTCCACTGGCTCTCCCTTTTCCACTGTGTTTTTCTGCAGTGATTTTAGGAACGTATCTGGGTTGTTTCAGGTGGGGTATTTACACTGCACTTCCCCCACTTGAACCTACATATGCTTCCACCCTGTTTTAGTTATTGCTGCTGTCCAACTATTGATTATCGATCCATACTTAAAACTGGGATCCACAAAGGATATAGACACTCTAAGCTTCTCTAAATTCTTTCTTCTACTCAGAACTAGAATACGTTTAAATATTTATTCTTTCACATCCCCTGAAATCTTACACTATGTGTTGTCTTGCCTACGGTAAATTGCAATCAAAGCAGGGCTGTAACTAGTTGTTTTATTTTCTCACCAGTCCATTTACACTGTGGTAGAAGTATTGTGAAGCACATTAATAACTATGCACATTGTACTGAGAAACATATCACACTCCAGAAGTCATCCTGTGGCATAATACAGGAGAACTACCCCTGTTTAGCAAGACATTAACTCCAAGCTTGCCCTGCACAGATGTTAAGATGCAATGACATAAAGTTGGCTGGCTTGGAGAAGGTAATAAGGAGACCGGACAAGTGAAAGCAAGGCTCAGTATTCACCAAGACTGAACTTCATTGAAACTAGAGATTTTCAATGTTTCTACAGCTATATTTGCTTTTTTACTGCTATTTTATTCACCCGCAGAATTATTCTAACAGCTTTATGTGATTGTGAGACATTAATAAAAAAGGTCACTGAGCCCCCTGTAATTGCAAGCATATACAGTCTAGAAAGAACAGAGGTAGACAGTCAATAAAGTGACACAAAAAGCCTAGGTATTGTTCCCCCAGAGTGGCCAGTACTTGTACCTTGGCAGATGCGTGAGGTGAAGCTCCCTGGTCCAACAGTAGGAGTGCCACTTTTTGATTATCATAGTGTGCAGCTACATGCAGTGGTGTTAAACCGCTCTAAAAACACATGCAGAAAAAACAAGTGCTGTTACAGACCCTCTCCAGGGAAAACTTAAGAGTTTGGAAAATTGGAGTAGATAAGGTGAAAAAACACATTTGTTATTCATTCATGTATCCAGAGTCTTTGATAACTTCAGAATAAAAAAATAAAACAGAGATTTGAAAATCCTTACTGAGCTGTGAAAGCCCTTTTCACTTTTCCCAGGGAAGATGAACAGGGAAGCACATATCTGTGCTGCTCCCAGGATAGAGCAGGTAAGGAATTTTGACCCTGAGGTCATACCCTCGGCAATGTTTTTCTTTTACTGCAGTTGATAAGTAAACTGTCCCTTGGATCTGTAAAAATCCAAGCTGGGCTGGTCTAAAAGCTTGAGGTCCTACTGGGACCTGTCATGAGACCTGGGGGAGCAGAGCCAGCTGCCTGAATACTCTGATAAGGACTGTAAATAGTCTGGGTGGGAAGGAAGGGGAATGGTTTGCCTCCATTCCCCTGGATGGGTACAGAGAGGACATAATTTTGTTGTCAATTAATGACAATAAAAGTCACTTTTGCCAAGAGTTTGCTGACTCTTGGCAGCCCCAACAGGGACTGGAATATTACATGAAACCTATCCCAGCTAAACCCAGGCTGTGGATACTAGTGTGATAGTAAGTAGGTAGAAGGATATTATTAGAATATTATGTGCATTTAGATATTTGCTGTGCAAGTGGCAGGGGGTTTTTTTTTTCTTCCGGCTTCTTTTGTCCTACCTTTCCAGAAGCATCAGGAGATGCATTCTTCTGAAGCAGGAGGTTGGCTACCTCAATTTTCCCATATTTTGCAGCCACATGTAGAGGAGTAAATCCTTTCTGTAAGAGAAAGCAGTTATATAGCAGCCTTGTGCACTCTTTCTCAGGGTAAGGTTTGTCTCTCATCTACAAGGATACTGCTGTTTCCATCCATCCATAGTCCTGAGTACAGGCAGCCAGTCTGCAGCTTCCCAACTGCCCTGGCAGGTCTGGAGGTGCTCCCTTGCAAGGCAAAGCCCTATCTGCATTAAAACAACTGTTAAAAGGGAAGAGTCAGTTCCTTTCTTCACACCACCAAAGATCCAAGGACAAGGCTGGGTAACAACTTACCAACTCCCGTCAAGAATTTCTGCCCTGCATTCCTTTCATTCTGAGAAAATGCATGTCTGATCACTGGGATATGTTGTACGCCAGGCACTGAGGTAAAAGCATGAAGCTTTGTATCCTTTTAACAAAATGTAGCTCATTCTTACATTATTTGTACGTGTATATGACTCTTGCAGCATTTAATTCACAAGTAGCACTTGCTACAGGTATATTTTACTATTGAGGCTCTCTCTTTTGCAACTCCCTTACCTTGGTAATGATAGCTAAAGATGCACCATGATCCAAAAGAACAGAAGCTACGTCTTCGTGTCCTTCTCGAGCAGAAAGATGCAGGGGCGTATAGCCAGACGTCGTAGCTGCGTTTGGAGATGCTCCTTGCTGTAGCAGCTGCTGTACTATATCTGCTTTTCCCAGTCGAGCAGAAATGTGCAGTGGCGTTTGGTCATCCTAAACATAAAGGAAACAACACAGTCCTACATAAGAAAACTAAGGCTCATATTTTGACAGAAAATATTTGCTCGGATTCTATCGCTTTTCAAAATTGCAGACGAGCATTAAGTTTACTGAGGTCTTACCTAGCGAATATTGCATGTTGGCTTTCTCTTTGTCATATACTAAAGATATATTGTGCTTTGTTGATGCATCACAAAATATTCCAGACAGGTACATAATCCATAACAGTAAATAAACTGATCAATTTCCTTAATCTGGATTTGCCTCACTTTGCTTTGCCACTAAGGTGCATTGAATTTCCTGTTGAATTTGAGATCTTTCTTAAAATGCAGTGAATGCATAGCTCTATTCCTCACATCTTGATCTCTCTTATGATTCCCAGCAACATGACCTGAGGTGCTTAGCATATTATTGCCTAGTAACTTGCATTAAGTATCTTATTTTGCTCATTTTTACTGGTGAACTATTTGTTTGGTATTTTGCAGATAACTTTACAGTGGATGTAACTGAAGATAAAGCATGGTGCTGAAACTCACCGTTGTTTTCTCACTGCTCATTCAGAACACAATAATCCTAATAGTTCTAAGTATAAGGGTTGCTCTGTCATGAGTCTTGTCGTTTATTTATTTTCCTTCAGTGAAAACATTGTGGTTGTTTGTGACCTTGTTCTGAGCGTCTAATAGATAATTTCTTCCTTATTCATTATTTGGTTTTGTATTTTTGTCCTCCCCATTCTCAGTTGTACAATCTTTGGATTAAGCACACTACCACAACAGTATGGTCAACAAAGCCTGTGACTTCATTTTTCCCTGTTCCTCATAAATCTATTTAAACGTCTTTCTCTCCCCATTTTTCCCTGCTGAATTTCCTACCTTTTAGGAAAGGTACTGCTACCCCACGTCCTGCAGCAGAGTAGTTCTGAGGTGTTCTCTGCTAGGGAGACTTCTGCCCATGCCCATCCTACAACAGTGATTTTACACCTTTGGGATTTAGGATGAGAGAGCATCAGGATGTGAATGCTGCTTCTCTGCAGGGAAATTCTCTTCTGACTAGTGGCGAGCCTTTATGGTTCTTAAATGTTTCCAGTTTATGCCTGTTTCCCACAAATTTCTCAATGCTGATGTTAGCACTGGTGTATAATCTATTACTTGTATTTAGTTGTTATTTGTGATAACAAATTGATCACAGGCAATGGCAGTTTGCACAAATTAATTCATTGTGTGAAATTATTTAGAAAATATTTGCGTGACACTGCTTCTGAGCATGAGCTGTTCACTTTCAAGGCTGTCTTTGGAGATTTACAGACCACATAATTCACTTCTATTGTCAAACTGCTTGCAGATATGAAATGTATCTGCTATAAATATTTAGTCAGGGTTCCTTATAAGTAGATATTCTTACTAGTAACTTTATTTGTGAGCCAATTCACAGATGATAATTTCACAGTGAAAAATAGATTTCTTTGAAATTGTATTCATTTAATCACTATTTGAAAAAAAAAAAAAACACATTTTCCTGGTTTTACCTATTAAGACTGCTATTTATTGCACCCATTTATCTCCTTTGCCTGTCTGTTTCCTGGAACTCTTATTTCCATAATTTTGCATACTTCTTCAGCGGCTCTTGAGCATTTCTTTTTCCTTCCCTCCTATCTTCCTCAATTGCAATTGTTTCTATAGGGTCTGTTCCTTCTTTCCAGCCCTATGGTACATCCCCTTACTGTGCCTCCTCACTTTAGGAGGTGTTCTTTAGAAGTAACTATTTTTGAATGCATACAGGTTGATGCTTTAGGGACACGACAGGAGACACCAGCAGCATAGGGTTTACAGTTTTGCAGAAATAAAAGCAGTTTTGAGGCATATGTCCCCCTTCTTGCTTCCCACCCCAAAACAAAACTCTCCAAATGCATGATACTTTATATTAAAAGTTGATGAAAAAACGGGCACTTGACATCTCCTGCCTTCTCTCTTACATACAGATCACTCATGACTACAGTAAGAGAGTACATAACAAAATATCAGTGGTCACTATGCCAGGCCCTTGGCTTCACCTCCCTTTCTCTTCCCGAAAAACACATGCAAGATGAATGTGATTCCTTGCTTTGTTAAATATGGATAATCTAGGGTTATTATACCTGGACCATCACCTTACCTTAGCTTTAGCCTCCACCTGAGCTCCATTTTGTACAAGGTATCGAACGACCTCTGTTTGGCCAGCTCTGGCAGCCATGTGCAGCGCCGTTTCTCCTCTCTAGCACGCAGCAGCAAAAACAAAATATCATTAAAAACACACTGCAGGAAAAACAAATCCCAACATGTTTCATAAATACAAAAATACCATTAACTCAGTTCAGAATAATCTCCACTAGCATATTTTGTAGTAGCTGTCTGTAAGCAAGATGGGAGATTAAGTCAATATTTGACCTCTTAGCTGTATGCTACAAAGCAGTTTATTTCAGGGTCAGTTTCCCAACACAATAGTGCCTTTGTCACTAGTCTTTTGCTGAAGAGACAGTGCAATTTTTGTATTTACTAGCATTTTACTAGCAGTGTTAAAAATTACATCAATTTAAATAAAGCCTAATTTAGTCAAACAAAAAATTTATTTCAAATTTTGTATATTCAGATACACACAAGTTTTCTTCCTGCTATGCCCTATGCCTCTACTACCATTTGTTATCTGACAAACACTGAGATGGGTGAACAAGAGGAAAACAAAACTATTACCGAGTACATTAATCTAAAGCTTCATGGACTTAATGAAAGACAAATCCAAGGAAACTAGAATAAATTCAGGGGGAAAACTGCTTTCTACATTTTTGGACATCAGTATGTCTTTAGGTACAAACACCCGCTAATTTACAAATGGTGTTGCATTTTTATATAATTTAATAGAATTAGCAAATGAAGTCTTTAATAAAAGATTGTCTTCTAACTGCACCTGTGTATGGAAGGTGAAAGGGAGATTTTGAGGCCAAACTGTTAAAAAGAATCAACAAGCTTCTACTTTCCTCCCATTTCCCAACTTTCAAATATCCTTCTAACAGTGACTTCAGTTTTTACACACGCCCTGGGAGCCTTGGGGCACACAGTGCACATCCAGTAGAAAAGCGCACTTGTACGGCTATATGGATACAGGCAATATGTCCCAGCAATCTGCTGCAATCTGTTGATAACAGCAGAACTTTCCTTAAATGGTAGGCCCCCGGGGTCCTGGGAAAACAGTGCTCAACAGTCAAGTACACATCTCAAAAATTACATATAAGAAGCTACAGTATGTTCTCATTCTTTACTTCAGAAAATAAAGAGAAGAGAGTCTGCTTAAGGTCAGCCTCTTCTGAGGTTTTCTCAACCTGTCAAGCATCTCCCAAGTAGGAGTCAGCAGGCTGCACTTTCCCATGACTCCAGTAGAACCACGACTGCTATGGAGGTGGATGGCAAACACCAGAATTAGGTGCTTCACAACAGTGCTGCTCCCAGATATTATAAATGTATTCACAGTTCTGCCATGCTGAAAGGAAACCTGTTACTCACCACATTGGTAGTGTTGGGTGATGCTCCATGATGCATTAGCTGCGATACAATATTTACATGTCCCATGAAGGCAGCAACATGGATTGGAGTTAGGCCCGACTGAAAACCAAACCAAAATCAAACTTAAATACCTACCTTCCACACTCCTTTACAAGAATGCCATGGGGAAAAAATAAGTTATTCTAAAGTAAGTAAACCCAAGTGCTTGCTCTTCTGAGAGGATCTTATCTTTTCAAAAACATATACACATGCTTAAACTAAAGGGCACACGGAATTGTAAACACCTGAGTATGATTCATGAGCAAACATAAAAACATTCTAGGAATTCAGTAATTCTTCATCAACTAAAATCAACTACAGCTAAGAAAGATTTCTTCCTTAAGTTTTTTACTAAATATCATTTTGGACCGAAAAAAAAAAAAAAGATAGAAGCATTCCTGGTACAAAGATAAGACTTTCTGGAAAATTCAGCTCATGCAAAAAAGATGCAGTGTCCATTGTCCCCGCCAAATCCAGTTGCTTTTGGATGAACAAAAAGGTCTACTGAACTTAGTGGTGAGCTCCATCCCCACTGTCTCTCCAGGAGAAAGGGAATTCAAAACTGTGGCATCCAGCCAGAGAGGCACAGACACAAATGACACAGGCTAAAGAGCATTCCCCCTTCCCTCAGGACCTTGTGGCATCATCACCATCACAAATTTGCACCACTGCCCTTATACAAGATACAAAAGACCAACTGGAGAGAGAGAGAGGGAGGGAGAAGAGGAGGGGAAAAAGGGAGCAGTCATTTAGCAGGGCATGACCTCAAGGATTCTGCTTTAGAAATCCAATCAATAGTTAATATTTCTCCAAGCAGAATTACCCTAAAGCCTCTTCACAGCTGCTTCTGCACAGCTGTAGCAACAGTCAGCCAGAGGCTGCAGAAGGGAGATTTGCTACCAGGAGAAGGAGAAAGCTCAGGGGATCTCCGGAAATCCCCTGATTTAGGCAGCTTCCCCATAGATGTACACAAGTCCCAGGAGGGTAGAGGTGAGGAAAACACACTTTTGTTCCTTTCTCATGCAGAACAGCAAACATGAGCAGGAAGGCAGAATAACTGGTTGAGTATGTTATTTCTTTTCCCTGTTTCACATAATTTCGTAAATGCTTTTAAAATAATAGACTGCAGGAAATACAATGCACGTGTGTCATATTTGACCACAAACACTAACTCATACTGCAGAGATTCAAGCCTGCAGTTTAAAAAAAAGGTGCAGTATCTACAAATGGAAGTATGGAATCTACCTGGAAAACAGAGTTTACCATAGGAAAAGATAATAAGCATTACCTTTAATAAATGGTTTATATGCAACAATGACTCTTTGTGAAATTTGGTACTGTTTCCTCTTATTGCATTTATTATTCACATCTCACAACCAACACTTGTTTGCTCTCAGATTTCTTTGGGGAGGAATACTCTGAAGCTTTCTGGCCAATTTGTTTTGATGGCCAGATACAATCTTTCTTTCTGACTAGAGAAATAGTGGCTTATGTATGGGTGCTGAGTACCACCTCCTAATTCTGCCTTGAAAGGTTGTTACCATCTAGACAGCCGGTGAGAGAAGCAGGCAGGAAGGTAGAGCCCTGCAGTAAATTACCGTGATGAATTTCAACAAATGCAGTCAAATGTGGTCTGAGATCATGTGAGATCATGGTGAGGCAGCAACAGGAAATAAAGGAAGAGCTCTTGCTTTTGGACAGTTTTTGCTTGAAAAAGCAATTCAGAGGGTACAGATGAGACTGTTAACCTGGTTCACTCACACGAGACAGTCTAGTTAAGTGTTGCTGTTGCTTTCATTCTCTTAATTCTTTGTATTTAAAAGGGACAAAACTGAATAGATACTTTTTCTACTTCCACATTGACTGATTAATATAGAGGACAGGCATTGCATCTCTTCTGTTAAGGTTCTCTTTGTGCCTCTCACACATTTGCTAACATGACTTCAAATTAGGCTCCGAAAGCTGCATCTACAAGCCCTATGATTTTTAAAAACTAGTCTGGAAATATGTGAGCTGTAGCAAGAGCAGGCTCTGCTCTCTCTCAAGAAAGCCAGGAAGGGAGCTGTATTGTTTGCTACTGAATAATTAGGACAAAAATCCATGCATCAAATGAAACTCCATTTTGGGGAAATGAACTGCTCCCAGTTGTACCTTGTTTAATCAATGGAATTGTTTATCGTTTTCTAACCTGGCTTCTTCCACAGTGGTCACACATTCATATATGTGCCCTTTCCTCCTAACTTAGTAGAATACACATAGGCAAACCAAATTTTCCATAGGTACTTAATTAATCTCTAAATTGTGCAAATAACTGGGTGTAGACTATCTCATGCTGATTGAAGTAACAGCATATTGATTTCCATCTAGCTGATTTGTGATGACCTGTGATAGTGGGTGAATATAACTTCTGTGTGGAAAGCCAAAACAAGGTCGTGAATTAAACCACCATTCAAAATAGCACTTGAGTGAAACAGTCTTCACCTTAATCTCCTTAACAGGGTGAATTTCATCTCCAGTGCATTAAATTACAGGCAAAAATTGGCAGAAATGATAGATGATTTTTTTTTAAATTTTAATCTGTTATGTTTCACTTGTTATCCCCAGTGTATGCCCAAAGTATATCGATTGTTTGGGTGTTGCGATCCATTAGGGCAACTTACTTTATTATTCAGTTTTATTATTTGGTAATACCTAGTTGAAAATAATTGTTGACTTGATTGGTACATGTTCTTTCAGAAATATTCAGATATTAATCAATATAGTTATAATGAATTTTGTAGGAAAAACAAAGACAAATGTGAAAAGGCCACTTCTTACCTCAGTCACAGCTTGAATTGATGCACCGTGCTTCAGAAGAAGTTCCATTACTTTTATTCTGTTCTTCTTGCAGGCAATGTGAAGAGGTGTGAAACCATTCTGTAAATGAGAAAGAACATACTTTTTGATACTGTGTATGTCATTACAAAGTAGAATTGGGTATGGAATTCACATAAGACATCCCTCTGTTTTAACAAAACACCTCCCAGATTTGTTTTGGCGTCACTAAATTGTTCATGTAAAAAAGAGAAAAAGCTTCTAAAAAGAAAAAGACATATTTCATATAGCCAGTTTTAATTATGAAATATATTGCCCACTAATAAATAATTCATTTTTAGAAATTATCTGTTCATCTAAAACTATCAACAACTTCATTTTTGCTTAAGCATATTTTCTTTTGACTTTTCAGAACTGCTGGTAAAAAAAGCACGTTACCTTTACAAGCTCTGACATTTGGGTCTTCTTCTAAACTAGTCTGACTACTTTTTTTTTTCATTCATTACCTGCCAGTTTACTGTAATTACAATTATTTTGCCCCCTCCTTTAAAAAAAAAAAAATCTGTGTGCAGCAGAGTGAACATTTAAAACTACCATCTTATTTAGTGTGAGACGTTACAACAGAAAACAAGTAAAACGGAAAAAAGCTGTCCAGAGCATCCACAACTGGTACAGTAACATTAATGCACTGAATGCTAATGCCCCTCTGTATATTCATCAAAAACGCCTTTGCAGAACAATTCTGAAAACAGCTGACAGAACTGGTCCCTCAGATCTGATCAAAATTAGCTTTTTTACCTGCTATATAGTAAAGAATATCATATGCTTTTGTAACGTGAGGTCAGTGCAATTGTCTGTTCCAGTTAAGTGTGAGCAGCTCTCGATTCTCTCCTTAGCAGTGGACAACGTCCAGGGTGAGCTCAGATGTGTTTCAGGGAAGAGCGAGCTCGAGCTCCAGATAATGCACTCAGGCTCCTTCCACTTAAACATTCTGAGTGGGGATCAGGACAGAAATAAAAGGAAACACTGAAAGATTTAGGGGAAAAGGAAATTTGTGGCTAAGTTGCCAGACCAATGAGACGCCACTGCCAGCAACTCTGACAAGCTAAACCTGATGATGATTTGATTATTTCAGAAGGCAAAAATAAATATTACAGGCCTGCAAGCCTGCCCTACTTGCTGGTTATAGCGAACAAACCCCATATATCATAATACCTTGACCAAAGACACCTGAAGACAGGTTGATCTGACACAAAAAACAGAGGGGCTGAGAGAAGGAAATCTATGGAGCCTGTGCTGTTTTCAAGAGAGTCAATCCCACCTGGCTTGTGAGGGTTTCAGGAGCTCACATACTATTCCAGGAATTGAATGAGTTAGTAGCATCAGGCTGTGAAACTAGTAGTCAACCCAATTAATGTCAGAACATAAATTTGTTTGGAACGTTATTGAAGAACAAATCAAAAAGACATTTTAAAAACAACGGATTGCAAGTATAATTTTGAACAAAATGCATTAACGCATTCAATTTGTATGGAGTATAATTACACTAACAGATTTTGTTGCTGAAGTTGTTTTTAAAGTAGAAAGGCATATAACTCCATTGATATAATTATAAAATACCACAAATATTCACCATGTAACTCATTCCTACTTTTTACTGTTTCACGTCTTTGAGGGCTAATAAAAATTCTCTCACTATTAAGCACTGCTGATTATTTTCTTTTTACAAACATTTAGAAAATGAGAATTCTCTCCATACCGAAAACTACAGCAGTTACATCTGCATCTACTTCATCTATTCAGAATCATAACAAGTTACCAGGAGGCAAAAGTGCTCTAGTTACACTAGAAATTCATAAATCACTGCTGACCATCCATAAGCAAAGGTCTATTCTGATTGCATGATATATTATTAACACCTTGAACCTTAAGCATCCTCTCTTGGGCTGCAGCGATACAACATATTCTCACTGACAACCATCAGCAGGCAGAAAATAACTCTCAAATAAGTCTCACTGCAACTTTGGAAGAATGTTTAGCTGTGAATAGTAACCCGCTGTGTACTCACCAGTGCTTTGGCATTAGGATTAGCTTTCTTGTCCAAGAGAACCTTGGCAACTTTGTAGTGGCCACAGTGGGCGGCAACATGCAGCGCAGTCAGATAGTCATTAGTGACGTCGTCTACAGGCACGTTGTGCTGAATCAGAAGCTGAACACAGTTTAGATGATCTCCTTGTGTTGCCATGTGCAACGGAGACAAACCATTCTGCGAACAAAAAGACCCAACACTGATAGGTTATAGGATGCTCAGAGAAATGAAACTCCTCCACGTTGTTCTTAGACCATTTGTTGTATGAAGAATTTTACAAGCACAGAGAGAACCCAAATTAAACTTAACATGTTCAGTCTAACAACGAGGGTTCTTACTCCAGCAAAAGCCATGTGTAATTTGGAGCTTGTTTGGTTAGAGTCTGTAGGCAGCTCTACCTTAAAAAAAGAGTCATGCCATACCAGCAATGCTCTAAACGTAGCTTATTTCACCCAGCATAGCTCAGATAGGTTGCTCGAGTTAAATGAGTTATGGGAAGAACGGCACTTTGTGACTTTTAATACCCTAGCCAGGAAATTTGCTGTTCTTAAAAGCTGCATTAAACTCACCACTCTAATGTAGCCTGCATATACCAGGCATGAGAGAGCAGGTCAGAACATCACTCAGTAATCACTACAACCTTCCCTCACCCCTCCACTAGTGTTTTCCTGAATTTGGGTTGTAGACATGCCTTATAGCACATTACACACCTGTGGAGACCATTCTTCCCAGCCAACATTGGTACAACAGCAAAAGTTTCAAGTGCAACCGGGCTAAAAAAGTTTGAATTAGACCACCATGATGTGACCTACCAGTGGCAGTGGTAAAGCTCTGATTCATCAGGGAAACACCTGAGAGAGATTCATGTTTAGGAACAAATCCTGTACCAAGAATTGTTTCTTGCACTGCTTACAATGGTTAATCAACAAGCTGCCAACATATACTACATTTCCAGAGTAAAAACATGAGAGAAATAATTCTCAGAACTTTAAAGGACTGACCCTATTTCATGACAAAAGATTAAAAAATATGCCAGAATGAAAGAGGTCTTGTTAGCAGAGGTACATGAGCTCCTTAGATAAACCTCAACATACCTTCTTCCATTTGTTTTTTTTTTTGTTGTTTTTTTTTTCTTTTTTACTTAGCCCTTTTAATGCCAAAATTAGATTCAAGTGCAGGAGCTATTCTGGTAACACATAATAGTATGTAATCTATAAATGACTGACAGTACACTGTGTTTGCCATCATAAAGAAACTGAAACTCTTGCTCACAGATGTAGTGCCCTCATGTGACCGCAGTTAGCAAAGGCAAAGTAGCAACATAAAACCAGCTGAGATCTCAGGCTTTCTGAAACAGATGATTTCTTTCTTCTCCCTTCCCAAGACCATATCATAAGAGTAATGACAAACATTCAAAATAAAGGTGGAAATACGCAGTGAAATAATTTTTAAAAGCGACATGGCAGAAGGATGGTGAAAGTAAACATGCTAATACTGCCAGAATTTGAAAGCAGTTTACATTCAGTGCTGAGAAGCAGACATTCTTGGACACAGTTATGTGTTTCATAGAATCAGAGAACAGTTTGGGTTGGAAGGGACCTTTAAAGGTCATCTAGTCCACCCCCCCTGCCATGGGCAGGGACATCTTCAACTCGATCAGGTTGCTCAGAGCCCCATCCAACCTGACCTGGAATGTTTCCAGGGATGGGGCATCCACCACCTCTCTGGGCAACCTGGGCCAGTGTTTCACCACCCTCAGTGTAAAAAATGTCTTCCTTATATCTAGTCTA
>NW_008794452.1:737490-815729 GCF_000699145.1 Aptenodytes forsteri
CGTGCTGGCTGTCTCGAATCACCTCCCTGTCCTCCGTGTGCCTTAGCATAGCTTCCAGGAGGATCTGTTCCATGATCTTCCCAGGCACAGAGGTGAGACTGACTGGCCTGTAGTTCCCTGGGTCTTCCTTTTTTCCCTTTTTAAAAATGGGCGTTATGTTTCCCCTTTTCCAGTCAGTGGGAACTTCACCGGACTGCCACAACTTCTCATACGATGGATGGTGGCTTAGCAACTTCATCTGCCAGTTCCTTCAGGACCCGTGGATGGATCTCATCTGCCTGATTTTGGCTAGTGAACTCTGGGCCAGGCTGTGTAAAGCTCCTCAGGAAGAGGAACAAATTCAAAAGCCACGGGTCTTGAACAGCAGGTTAAGCTTAGGGATAACACCTGACAGTACAAAATCCATGCGGCAAAGAAATGTAGTTCCTTAGGCGAGGTTCTTATTTATGATGGTGGAAACCAAAGCAATGGGGTTTACATTTTTTTCATTTAGTAATTAATTGAGCTACCAGAGAGCGTGGAAGAGCCTTACTCCCTGGAGTATGAGCTCTAGGCTCTGAGAGTGGCAGCAGTGTGGAGATGTGCCCCAGGGGGCTCCTGGACAGCCCCTTGCTGTCCCCCCCTGCGCGTGAAGTTTGCAAGTCAGGGCTGTGGGAGTCCATGGAAACTCCACATGCAAAGGATGGGTGGATCCTGTCTGTCAGATTACCCATGATAGCACTTGCCAGTGACTCACTGAGCAGAGGAAAGCTGGTGCCAACCTCTCCAAACAAATGCTAAATATATTCCAGTAAGGGGAAAAAAAAGAAAGAAGAGGGTGGAGAAAAGCAGAATATAGAAGGGCGCTGAGACAGAATAGGACAGGATGACACAAGAGAGAAAGAAATAACAGAAGAAAACAAGAAATGTTGTTAGAAATATACTGCTTACAGACTGAGAGAAAAAATGTAGTGGAAGGTTATCTTGGGAAAGAACCTTAACAAACTGCACAACCCAAATGTCAATGCTGAATGGGAAAGTCACGGATTGCAGTGGTGCTACAAAGCAGGCTGCTGCACCGACTTAAAATCAGCAATAACAGCACAGCAGAGACCACCAACAGAAGAGTTCTGGCAAGTGCGTGCTTTAATGCCAACCCTTGGGTCTAAAGCAATCTGCGCACCCTGGCGCAGGTGATTTGAAATTCCCATGAATAATTTTGCATGATAAACTGTAGAGAGATAGAAAGTGGAGAAACTGATAATCAGGCTAAGTCCTAAGGAAATATGAGCTGTGTCTGCAAAGAGACATTGCTCTATTTTTATCTCTTATCTCTACTCTAGCCTTAGGGTAATTTGGTGCAAGCTGAAGATATAATGTAATCACCATGTATTTATTCCAGGATAGATACAGAGATTTTCAACTGCTGAAATTCTGAGGGATAAGGTTACCATACATGCCTTTTTGGTTGGCACAGAAACCTTTTCTTGTGTATCTCGATTTAACACATTTTACATATGCAGACATGCGCTACATACGGCATTCTCCCACGCAGTTACTTTAAATAGCTATGATATAGGAAAGTTATTGTCAAACCCTTAAATATATGAGAGATGCGGAATTACATAAAAAAAAAAAGTACAAGGATTACTGCAGCAGAAAACAGTACCAGTTACCTTGGTTTTGGAAAGAATAGGGGCACCACGATCCAGCAGCATTTCTACGACCTGTTCATGGCCACTTCTTGCTCCACAGTGGAGGGGAGTCAACCCATCCTGTGGGACACACGCATTATAATCGATTAGTTTCAGACAGAGTAAAATCTTGCGCACTTTTATAAAGACCTACCATGTCCTAAGAAACTAATTAATTCCTGCAGGATGCTGCTCTTGTGCAATGAACAGCTGAACCTGTTTATTCAAATGGACAGAATACATTTTGTCTCTGAGCTTCTAAACATGTAAATAGTCATATCAAATTGGTGCTTATGCAGTGGGCTACTTCCAGGCCCTCACTGTACATGTGGTAAAGTGGTAAATGCACATACAAGAAAGATGAGATTGCACATCAGGTACTTTTTGCTTGCATGCCTTTGAGAAAACTAGGTCTTTCATTTGTCAGTATGCATCAAAGTCAATGGCTAGTCCTTTTGTCTGAGAGAGAAAAAAAAAAAATCTTTCCTACGTAGTTTGACTTTTTTTTATTACACTGATTTTGACCCGTGCATAGCAGATGAGAAAACCATCTTAATCCCAGGTGATAAAAGTATGTTGGATTAACTTCTGCCTCTTGTTGGGTAGACCATACTTGTGTGACTTCCAGCTGAATGACTGGCCTAGAGTCAAGGCATACTGTCAATACCTCTTTCAGAATAGTTTGCTTAGTAATAGGTATCATGTTAGAAATGCATTCCTTTCTAAGGAATTCTCTTTTTAACACTAACAGAGTTATTCCAAACTGATTTGACTATTCTTTGACCTGTACCCTGTTTACAATGCTCACGTAACCTGCTGTACACGAGTGCTACGATGAAAGAGAGAACATGAATAACTGAGTAAAGTCACATGGAGTTTTTCAATGCCATATGACATAGTGCTTATTACAATTAGTAATGTCACAGTTTCAAGAAAAATAAGGAAGAAAAATTAATGTTTTCGGAATTAGTAAGAGCAAACATTTGATTTGTTTCAAGCAAAACAGATATGCAGGAGATACTGTCACACAGAAGCAATACTGTATTTTCACTAAATACGTCAGAAGACGAGCCTTTATAAGAAAGGTTGAAACTAACAAAGAAGAAAGATAAATATTTATTAGTTTTCCAAATACAAGTCATAAAGGAAGGGGCCTTTTTCCAGTGTCTTCCGGCACTCTTAAAAGCACATATGTTGTATGGTCTAAAATATGTATGCCACATCATTTTTATAAAAAGGATTATCCAAAATTCCTTCTCACACATCCTGTGCTTGCTAATTCACGCACATGCACTCCCTCTCTCTCTGTCTGGTAGCAAGTACTATTAAGATACCTCCTTAGACATATTTTCCATGCATAATTACAATATTCTTTCTTGATAATTCCTAAACCATCACACTCTACAAGAACATCAGCTTCAGGCTTTCAAAGTGCAGAGGACAGCTGGGGAGACGGAGGTAGTGATTCAGAGCCTTACACTCTCCTGCTTCTACTTTCTTGCCCTCTCCTAATAAGCCTATGAAAGACAGCAGACAGAAATTGCTGTGATTAACTTTTTCTGCTGTCTCATTCAAAACTTGTATGGTTCTCATTGTGCATGTTCTTCCACTTAAAGTAAGGCATATGTTTTTGATGTAAATGAAGAAAAGGTTTTGGTTCAGACTTAACTTGATCAGGACTCAGGGAGCCATTTGTTCATGCAAGATGAACACAGTTTGGCCAGCTATGTTCTTACTGGCATCTCTGGAGCTAATGCTATTGTCATTTCTGCTTCTTTCTGTTATTTCAGCCCATGAAGGACAGGGAAGGGCATCTTGTTAAAATGATACTACACAAAATAAAGATGTATTGCTCAAAACATGTAAGTAAAGACAAAGAGAAAAGATATCAAAACCCATGAGGTATGTTTATCAGCTGAGTTGCAAATGTTTTGCTGTAGCTTCACGACAAGTGTTTAGAAAAGGTAATGCATTATTTCCCATACCAGTAGTTTCCACAGGCAAGGGCATGCCAAGTACTGAGCAGAATGTAAACAACTAACAAAAATATCACCCCCACAAAAAAACATGTACAGGAAGGAAAATTAAAAACAGCAAGGCTAGGTAACTAGAGACCTGTAGGCAGGAGCTGAAGATCAAGTACATTAGATTGTTCATTCTTTTTACTTCCTATAATTATCATATTCTCCAAGCACATCAAAGAAAGATACTGAAGGGCACAAAACTGTAAGATAGGGAACATTTTCCAGATTTTATGCCCCCCAACTCATTTCACAAATGTATCACGGGTAGTACATACCAAGCTCACAGAGAATGAGACACATATGATCATCTCCATGCGCTAGATTAGACCCTTAAAAACTACTTCAGTGCTCCCCAGAGCACAGTGCCCCAACCCTCTCACATTGCCCGGGCCTGCCCAGCTTGTGCCTAGGGCTGACAAGGTTCCTGTGGCACAGGAGGCAGCAGGCAGTCGTGCTTGGGGCCAGCTAGAGCTTATTCTAGTCCACACAGCAGTCACTACCACCAGATGCATCACACGGCGTGACATGTTACAATGTAATGTAGGTGCTGGTTGGGAGAGCTGGTCTTTAGCTATTGTTAAGATGATGTCAGGACTCCCACTGTAAAGAGCAAATACACTTGAAGACAGCTCATTTAGCTGCAGATATCTTTTTTTGTATTCTGAAAAGACACCGTCTATTCACCTGGCTTGGTTAATTGCTATATGGCACTAAAAGTCATAAAGAAATGTGCAGAGGCAATCTGAAACACAGATCACAGAAAGATTTTGTTTAAAAAAAGAGAATCTGAGATTAAAAGCGACTGCTCTGAACTCAGCAAGACTTCACTGATTTTGTCAGGAGGTTTTCTAGTTGCTTATTTACTGTTCATATAGACTATACTATGTGAAGCATAAAATATATTACATGTATTAGGAAGCAAACTTGCCTTAATATGATAGTCTGCAATGGCTCAGAAAAAACATTACAAACGATTACGACAATAATCTGCAGATTAAGGACTCTCTAAGTACGCACTGACACGATAAATCATATCATCTGTATTATCTATCCCTCCAGAGAGCCCGAGAGCAGCTCCAGCAAAGCCAGGAGGACAATAGGAGGAGTTCTGCTTAGGCACAAGTTTCCATAAGCATTGCACACCAACCTCTGGGGCTGCTGCTCTTTCTTTTGCTTTTATTTCAAACACACACACCCGCACCCCAATGAAATGAGATCTAAGCACTGTTTCTAATCCCTGTTGAGACTCGGATACCTGTGTAGCTCCCTGATCTTGTTACACTGGGGTCACAGCTGGCTTGAGGTTAGCAGATGACAGTGCAGGCAGTTGAGCCTCCCTGCTGCAGTGTGTTTCCCTGCCATCGCATGTGTCTCTAAGAGACCCCTGAGCAGCACAGGTAAGCATGAACCAGCCTCCCTGTGCTCCCCAGCTACTCCTTCCCTGTCAATGCCCACCCAGGATTTCCCTCGCACAATGGGATCCTCTGGGCTGTACCCCAAATCCATGGCAGCCTCAGTACCACAACTCTCACATCAGCGAGCATCAGTTTCTAACCCAGTCTATGAGCGATGAAATTAAGCACAACGCCCAGTAAAAACTTTACTGTGATGCAATTATTCAGCAAGAGCTTGTCAGACTTTGAGCCAAATCCCAGAGCCTGTCCACGGCCTTGGCAGGAGTGTGCCAGACACTCCACTCCCCTGAGCCGGAGGTAGAAGGCATGCTTCCCCCAGGGGAGCAATTACTGCAGCCTCCAGGGTTCATCATCCCCATCGCTGATTAGTGAGTCTCTGTGCATGTGCTTCAGCCTAGCAGGGCTCTGTATCTCACGGTCCCTTCTTGCTCTGTCTCCTGAATTCTTCACTTCATTGGCACTATTGCAAACTGCCCCTTCCATACAATAGGACAACAAATGAGGTTTGCTCTTCCTACACGTGCAAAATGCACTTGTAGTGTGAAGTCAGTGTTATTCTTGTAGTTATTTTATATCTTGATACATGTGGCTTTTCTGGAGAGCTTATGTATGATCTGATGCATCTTAAAAGAGCATATCCCACATGTTTTATTGCAGATAAGAGTGCTGGCCTGTTATTTAGCTGCAAAACCAGTAGAATGAAGATAATAAACACTTATTGTTAATCCAAGCTAAAACATGCTTTCTGCCTGCTTCAGACACAAATTCACTTAGGCATATACAGTATTAGGCAGACAAAGCAAATCAAGCTAATTTAATCAACCTCTCTAATTAAACTTCATTTTTTAAAGTCTTTTCTGGAAGACAGAGAAAAAAATAATTAGGGAAACGTTCAGTAAACATGTTACATGAGGCATTAATACATCTTTGCTTAGAATGTTAGTTAAAAACCTGAACGACAAAAGTTGCCCTGGATGGACAAAAGCAGGACACAGTTCTTGAGGAATACCCTTAAGAATTCAGTACAAAGCCCCAAGTATCAGCTGCTAGACATCTCACACAAAAAAAGGACAGAGAGAAGATAAACAGCTAGTTAAAATAAACAATGCAACATAAACATGAACTAAAAGGAAAAAAAAAGATGGCTGAGCCTCAAAATATTTGTAAGATCATTTTTGGAAATAACCTCATATGCTCACACGTTATCTGAACTCCTAACTACATTTTGCAGGTGTGCAACAATATCTATGGTTCTCATCAAATCCTAGTCCTAATGAATATAGATAAATTGGGAGCCCATGGATGATTTTTCCAATAATTTAAACAGGATAAGGACTTAGCCCTTCACGTTGACCTTTTGTGCAGTACTTCAGCGCTGCAGTTTCCAGGACCATCTGCCAGCAGCAAACACAAATGCTTGTAGAAATGACTAAGGAAAATAAATAATTACCGCAACTTATTTAATTCTCAGGAAAGGCTTTATGTGAATTTATCTATAAAATGAGTATGTTTGTGAAAAATAAAAATAGACATTACGTGGAGCATATTTCCAGTGCCCCATACAGAGAATGGATAGCAGGAACAGATCACAAAACGACAACTGAATAGCTAAATCTGTCCCATCTAAGAGTCAGAGCAGTGAATCCTGGCCCTGGCAGTGTTTGGTCAACAACACAAAACAGTATCTTCTGCATACTCATTTAAAGGTGAATTACAGACCTGATAAAGGAGAAACAAAGGCCCAGGAATTTCTGCCTCTGAGCAAAAGAAACAAGCAATTTTCAAGAATTTTTGTCCTTTCATATGGATACAGAACCTTTGCCATTCACCTTTAAGGAGGTATTTTGTGTTCCATAACCAACATTTGCATTAAATAGTATCATGGTGTCCACAACAAAAACTATTTTAATCAAACAAAAAAAACCCAGCTCGTTTCTTATCCACAAAAATTCTGCTCATCTCTTTAAAACCGCTTAAAAAAAAAAAGAAAAAAAAAAGAGAGGTCTCACATTTATAAATCTGGTAACAGGAGCCTCACTTATTTTCACATGCAAATCCCCTCTGTTTATCAAGTTGTGTGTGCATTCAGCACCTGCACCTGCCCTTCGCGGAACACCAAGACTGGGCTCTGACTGGGCATCCAGCTGATAAGCATGACTTGATACATGTATCAGAAAAGGCAGTTTTGGCTGCTTTTTACCTTTCAATACATTCAGTAGTGGTGATGCTGTTGCAAAAAGCTATGACTGAAGCTTTCATCATCCTGTATTTTCATAAGGCCATTCTATGTCTGGGACATTAAAAAAAGAATGGTGCTTAAAAAAAAGAAATGACTGCAAAGTTGACATACCTCAATTGTTCTGCCTTGGAAAACAACATTGGGTCAGGTAGGAATAACAAGAGAGATTTAGCAGGAACATGTGTTATAACAGCTCACAGCAATTAATCTTTGCTATTGAATATGAGAACTAGGCAGACACTCCTGAAACAACGTCATTTTTTCACCTAGCACCACATTACTCTCAGCCTTCTATTACTTCTCCTATTGAATTGTAAATCCTTCCTGGTCTACTCCAGCGATGCTCTTCCCTTTTCTCAGTCATGCAGCTGTCTGCTCGGTTCAGCGAGTTTCCTTGGCAGAGGCACACACCGCCCAGACCACGGGCTGCTAAACCCTTGCCAGGATGAGTCAGTGCCGCCAGGAGCAAAACTTCCACTTAGTCACTAACTGCCAGAAAATGATGCCTCTGGTAATGCCAGAGAAGTGCAACAATGAGCGACACATGTACAGCACAAGCAGGAGCAGTTATGCAAATCCCTTCTGATTTATGGAGAGGATGGGTGTTTGGGGAAAGAGGCAGTCTCTGGGGGAATCCAGAAAAAACAAACCACCGCTTCATGAACCACACTCATCCACTGCCTTTTGCCTCACTGGGAAGCTCTGCCAGACTCAGGAGCTGTTAATGCTTCGGCCCTCTTCCTGGATCCTGTTTCCGTCCCAGCCTGTATTTTTAGTTACATAAATGATCCTAATGTCTGACCCTGGAGCCTGTGATACAGAACATGAAGCAGAACACGAATTTTCAAAACTAAAAGAAAAGAACAAGCTGGACTCCAAATATTTAAAGTAGTGGTCCCCAACATTTTGGCTGCAGAGGGCCATATAAATGCTTGCAGAGAGGAAGCAAATAGTCCCTTGCCACATCCCTTTCTCCCTGCTCTGACCAAATGCACATCTGTCACGTCACCAAAATGTGTCCCTCCCCACCACATGGTAGGCCCACGCCCCTCAGCCTGGCAGCCCCCATGTAGCACGTAGGAGGCTGGTATTTTAGTCCAGAAATTATACCCACTGTTCACGTTACCCATGAAAAGTCATCTCTCCCATATTCCCCAATTAGAAAAACCAGAAACGTTTTACAAAGAAATCATGAGTGACTTCTAAAGGTAAAATGAAAGAAGAACTAAAGAAAAACGTGCGGAGAGAGTGAAGAGGTGAGAAAATAAATTGACCCGGTTTCTGAATTTGCTACAGAAATAAATACAAATATGCCTCAACAAGCAGCGCAGGAAATCTCAGAGACTGCTGAAACATTGGAAAACTAAACAGAAACCTGTGGATACAGTAAAAACTGCAGAAAAAAAGATTCTTACGTTATACCTTTGTTTTGTTTAAATGATTCTGGTGGAAATTATGAAGAATAATTAAAAATAGAAGATGGATAGGTGATAAGCTAATATTTCAAGAAAACGACAGTTGACAAAAAGTTACAAGCAGAGCTTCTGAAGATTACCTCACGTGCACAGGAGAGTGTTGCGAAGACTGTCATGACAGCCCACAGCAGCACTAGTTCTAGGTTTACTTCCAAACATTTGAATTTTTTCCATCTCTTTTTGCCACTGTGTAAGTAAATAAAATATCCCTAAACTGGTTTGATTTGATTTTAACTACAGCACTTAGATATAGCCATACGCACTGAGCTTTTAAGTCACTCAGCAACTCGAGTCAGGTGTCGACCTGATGGAAATCGTCACTACGCCCAGCACATTTGCTGACAAATCCAAGCCAGCAGCTAAGCACCCAGTCAGACAGAGGCCGAGCTGCATGAGACTCATCAGCAACATCGTGCTCTGTGACACTGCCCTGTGGATAATGAAAGCCAAACACACACTACAGTTCAAAGTTCCTCTTTTAGCGTTCAAATTCTGAAATATCTGAATTGAATTCTTGTCTTTTAGTATTTTCCTGTACCTTCATCTCTACCCCCAAGTAGCTAGAAGCTGCTCGTAATTAAACGCTCTACAGAGAACATGGAAAATTGTTGGTTCTGAGCTTTGCCATACATGGTGTTTCACACACTGCTTTAAGAGATGTAAATTGTTAGAATCCTACTGCAACCATTTTATAAAAAAGAAATGCAGTGCGGCTGTGGTAGCCTGCCAGGAAGTTGAATGATTTAAGCTGTACAGCAGCTAACAGGTCAGAGGCAAGAATTCCAGAGTCATTCACAGCATTCACATTTAAGCTTACCCTTGTTTTGGCATCGATTTTAGCTCCTCGATCAAGTAGGAGTTTGACCATATTTGCATTTCCCCTCTTCGATGCAACATGTAACGGCGTGATATCATTCTGTGGAAGAAAAAAACATGAAAGTAAATATCCATATCTCTTTCTTTCATGAACTCCATGACCAGTTTGCTCACAGAATGAATTATGCCCAATTTGCTAAAGCATAACACACTTTTGTTTCCCTGGGAGAATGAAAGCAAAGGGAAGCTGTGTTTATCCACATATGTGAAATACTGGCCTGATACCTCGACATATATATATTATGAAGACAAACATTCAAGTTGTGGTTGGAGTTATAAGAAGATACGATTGTGCCTCAGTTCTTGGCTTTTGTATAAGAGTTAAATTTATGCAGTTTTACTGACTAAACCCTAGCAATTTAATTCAGCTCTGGTTGTTTCTGAGCATGTAATGATAAGGATTTATTCCTCACAACTTCATCGGCCTTGTAGGAGCCATGGAAAATAAATTTAAAAAATAAATAAATAAAACCATTACCTCTGTAGGTCTAATTCAAAAGCAACAAGATGCCAATGCTATTTATTTCTGAACATTATCAGCAAACTCTGAAAGCCTCATAAGCACCTTCGTTTCAGTTACATCACTAACGTCGTCTACCAAATTTGCTCCTCTAATCGACACACTACTGCACTTCAAGTGAGACTAAGAATGCCTCCCGAGGTGGCGCCCGGCAGGCCGGCAGCATGCAGCAGTGCTGCACATGGAGGGCAGTTACATAAGCAATGCGTGCGCACAAAACCAGGCCTTTTTAACAAGATGTAGCTAGGACGTTTCTTCATGCTCTGATGAATCCTTTACCTTGTGGTGTACGAAGGCCACATCCTGTATGTATTTGACCATATGGAGCCAAGTAAAAATAAAAGGATTTAAATAGAGCATGCAGCTAGTGTATGAAGACAAACAGAATTTTAAAGAACGTGTTTCTGTGTATTCAGGGGCAGCGCAAACAGCTGGCTGCGTAAAACCAGCTTCCCTGTGACTGAGCAGAAAGCGGTACATTTTTAGTGAGCATGTGTCCTATGGCTGACTGAATCAGGAAGGCACCCATTGCCTTGAATAGCTGGAGAGCGGTACAAGCGTCTTGCCTGGCTAACAGACTGTTTAATAGTGCTTCCTCAAAGCTGCAGGTGAGTGGAGCGATAGAAAACCAGCACTGAAAAAAGATCCCCTCTCAGATGTGACAAGCTGACTCACAGCTTAATAATAATGCTGAGTACCTAATGCAGTATGTTGAATTTTCATTTACACATAAATTCGCTACGAAGCTAACGCACAGCTACTAGAAAGTACTAATCGATATTATCACAGAGGTAAAATACATTTTAACAAGATGAAATGACAGAGCTTCTTTCTCCAATATTAATGATCATTAGAGCATCAAAGTGACTAATTCCAAGGTGGCTTCTCATTTCTTTAAAAAACAAAGTAAAACAAAAATGATGCTTAACACATTAAACAAAAAGTATACTATACCTAGTCCTCCCAGGGATGTGAAGCTGTGTGATTGCTTAACTTGCAATTTGTGAGTTGGTTTTGAAAAAAGAACTAATTCTATTTGACTGGGAGTTGACACTGGGTATAATATGAGGTCAGTATATTACTGTATCAGCCACAAAGAGGACAGAAAAAAGAGGAAAAACACAACTTTGGGGAGATACTTTCTGCTTTTCCTCTCTTCCCAGGAGGAAAGATGTTACCGCGGTCAGAGGGAGAAAGAGATTAATTCCATTTTCCTGAGAAAAAACAGTAAAGGAAATAACTTTCATGTCTTCAAGTAAAAGGGTACTGCAGGTAATTTAAACTGAAGTACCACCTTTTTCTACTTGCTGGGGTTGATGGGCAAAGAAGTTAACTCAGTCTAATAGACCTTAGTGCCCTGTTCATACATTACTACTAATAATTTACTGTATCATACACAGACTAGAAGAAATGCCTTTTCTAAGCATCAATGAAGACATGGAGGAGGAAGGAACAGCATTACAAAAGGTAGGACAAATACCTATTAGAAGTCTAGTTCTCGTTCATCTTGACACCAATCTAAATCAATCTAGTGCAGCACAGGGGAGGATATTTTCACATAACAATGTGCACTTTGGATCTAATTCTTTGCCAGTCCAGTCGTTCAAAGCTCCTGTTGCCTTAAATGAAGGAGAGTTGATTCTAGAGTGGGTGAATGAGCACTAGCAGATACACACCTCAACTCCAGAACATATGAGTTCCACTTAGTAGTTAAGGTTTAGGTCACACTGTTTGCTTGCAACAAGCGGGGAAAAAAAATAAAAAAAATCCGTTCTCATGGTCAGAAAGGAGTCTGTTCAAATGACCTTCATATTTCTGGTTAGTACCGAAACTATCAGGACCTGTTCCCTGCAGGAAACAACTGCAGACAACTGCACGTTGTCTCAGCTTCTGACAGGGGGCAAGCACACTGGCTGGGAACGTGGGGAAATTCTCCAGCACCAAGCAAGGACTGAGCTCACTTCTGCAAGCTGGAGACCTAACAGTCCATCTTTCCTCCATTTGATCACCTGTCTTTATGAAAAACATATAAAATTAGTATCTCTAGCATCTTGAAACCTTGGGTTACATTTGGTTGAAAATAGGCAGCAAGTTCACATTAGGAAGAGATGGATGGATAAAGAATGTGATCACTTCAGACACAGTTTGTTAGGAAAATCAACTACACCCAGCTACCCTGAAATAAAGAATTGAGCAGGAGGAATCAAGGAAATAAAACCCCACATGCCCAGTGAAATATCTGTCCTTATGGATGATCAAACTCAGCTCCTCTTTCCTGGGAAAAGAGCACTGCAGCACTCACTCTCTGGGAAGGAGGATGCAGTTTTCATTGTACTCTACTAACCTATTCAGACAGTTCATAAAAAGAATTAAAAGACAAAGAAGAAACAACATGTTTAGCCTTATTCAGCCCTAACAGCTCAGGGAAACACTGTGGGGAAATGAAGAGGAAAAAAGAGAGGGGGTAGGTCTCTATTCAGAATTTAATTTTGCCGTTTAGCTATTTGAGCTTTTACTGGTAGAGAAAAAAATGAAGTAATAATTCTGCTGGCTGAGAGTTCTGACTCCTGAACAGATGGAGAGATGCATTATGTGAATGTTTGACTAATTGCACACTGAAGTTTAGGGCAAGTAATTTGTCTTTGGTCAATACTGTGTTGTGCCAAGGCTTAAAGAATTATACCTAGACGCACCACGCATATGGCCTCTTCCCATCTCTCATCTGACAAGAAAGTGAACTGAGAAGTGAATAAACCTCAGACATCATCATTAATGTTTCTGATGACAAAACGTAAAGCAAGCAACTCAAAATCGAGTTGTTTGTACTTGTCACAAGAAACTAGATATAAAAAAAGCTTTGTAATATGTGCAGCTTGGGTGTAGGTTGTTAACACTAAAGCTGTGGTATCAGCAAACAATATAGCCACCAAATGTAAGGTTCTGAATTTTTCAGTAAATCAACAGCATCTGCTGTCTGTTCAGTCTATTTTTATCTGTTTGATCTCCCATAAATTTCTCCCTTTGTTCTTAAGATAGAATAGTAAATCAGGAAACTTTTGAAGATGTTTTCCTGCAGTAATAAAGCTGAAATGCCTTCAAAAAGTTGCCATTAAAAGATGTGGTTCTGATCTAGAGTCCTTCTTGCCCTTGCTGTTGAAATATCAAATGCTGGATAATGTCTCAGGTAGACCCCTCGACACTGAGATCCAAGTTGCCATTCAACTTGAGAGTTAACAAATTCTGCAGAGAATATGAAACATAACTTGTGACAACAGCAACCTAAAACTACGCAATAAATGCTCATAGGATTATGAACTAGCACATAGCCTTTCCTCTCCCGTTTGGCAGAGTTCCTGGGGTATATGACTTGAAGTACTCTGAAACTGTATATAGCTCAAAGTGTGACAGATTAGATGCACGCAATTTTTTTTTATACCTCACAACATTGTGGATGTCTGTTTTTCCTTTATCTCTATCCATTGCCTGCTGCAGCCACCACCCTCTCACACAGGGCCTGTGCCTTCCTTCGGAGTCTCACAACATCCAGAAATACGATGGGTGAAGAGTGACCTGCTTTTCCATTCAGTGGCTTTTGCTTGTGCCTGATCAGAGGAAGCACTAAGCCCTTTCAGCTGCATCTCTCTAAGTACAGCTTCACAAGAAAATTCAAAAAACTTTGAGTTATGCTATGCTGAGCAATAAGCCACCTACATTTCCCATCTGAAATGAGATCAGCTCCCCTCTGACACATGGTGTTATCCATCACAATTCACCACAGTAGTCAGAATTACTCCATACTATTACAAACTAGCAACACAAAAGGTTAGGAAGTCAGGAAAAAAATAGGGAAAAGCTTAAAATTGACAGAATGCAAACACGGTACATCTTGTAGTTTTATTTTAATGCATTTAGAAAATGAAGAATTCCCCCTGGTTTCTGGTATGATATGCTGTCCTATGGGATCGCCTCTTTCTCCCATCAGACAGTCTGAGTTTACAAGCATAAGGATGCTAATAATAAAAAAGAAAAATAAATGCTTGCACTTACAGTATCGTATTGGGCTCTGAAGTGTAGCTTTAAAAAAAAGCACACAAAAAAAGGGTAAACCTTTCCTAGTCACGTGCTGCATTGTTTTAAATGCTGATTGACTGGCAGATCATGTAGGGACTGTGAAGACCCATTGGCAGCATCATGGGGACTTGATATTTCTCCTTGCTACCGATGAGAGAGCTTACCTCCACCTCTGAGCGCTCCTTCCAGCCCCTCAGTGGAGTGTAGTTTTAAACAAAAAATTTCACTTTTTAAATCTTTGATTTAAAGAAAAACGAAAAACCAAAACCACAGTTTCTTACCCAAAATGTTTAGATTAATTTGGAATTTAGTAAGATTGTCCTTCTCAGTTCTCAAGTGAGAGCAGACTCTGGGAAGAGCTTAATATTGACAAAGAATGTGTGAATAAAACAGAAGCTGAAAATAGCCAGACTGCTAAAGCAGAAATTTCCTGTACAGTCTGGAAAATCCCTCCATCATTAGGGATTCTTAAGAAAGACCATAATGTTGGTTGGTGGTTGTCATATACTGGAATTGTCATCAACAACACTGCATGGATATTACCACTATTACCAGCTCCTGAAGGTATGGGACGGTTGTGCTGTGCATGTGAAGATTGTCATATGCAACTATGCAGCTACATCAACATGTATATGAAAACACTCAATATTCTCCTCTTCTGTATTTTCTCTGCAATTCAGAACTGGAGCTACAACACAGAAGAACCCCTGCAGAGAAAAGTCTTATATTCTAGTAGCAGTTATGGGGTTCACTGAGACTTGTATAGGACTTTCAGAAATTAAAGAAATTATAGGTACAAACATACAGTCAGACACTTTCCAGGAAACCTTACAACAGTGTATAACTTTTCAGCTTTTTTCTTCTCTACTTAATAAAAGTCTTATACTGTGCTAATTTTGTTCTTGAATGCTTATATACTTATCTTTCTTCAGGCTTGAGATGTATGAAATGAATCCTGGAAGAAAAGAAGGAAGAGTATAGCAAGGAGCTGTTATGGCAAACTACCACTAGGGAAATAAAAAGATGTTTTTCTCTTATGTTACTGTCACTTACATATTGCCTGCTCTTTTTCACAGGCTAATGGTGTTCTGCTCCTCAGCCTCAGGGTCATCATTAATGCATGTTGTCCTCACACCACCCTCTCAAAATTACCAAATCCTTTCTCAACCTTCCAGTAAGCAAAGTTTCTGCAGGCAAAGCCCACTCCCAGTGGAACTGAGATCTCCTCTAAAATAAGGAGTGCTGTGTATCAGGAAGACTGTTCGCAGGGTTGGATGCAGTTTTATGGCACAGTGACCACCTCCTGTTTGCTTTGGCAAGAAGATATGGGCAGAGGTCACCTTCATGTAGAGGATTCCGTTGCTACCTGAATCTTCTGACTTGCTCAAATACAGAGTGGATGTGGGGGTCCCAGAGGTTTCTTTCAGCCGTTGCTCTGGAAGCTGCAGAGAACGATTTCTTTCTTCCTTTCTAACCACTGTGCTCCTCAGAGACAGGTGGAGCTTCAGAGACATTTCCTCACCTGGGCTAGACAGATCTTTCCACTGGAAGATGATCTCAGACAGAAGAATGACATCTGAAGACTTTGTGAACCCCCAAAAGATAACTTTTTCCTAACTATAATTCCCAGAAAATACAGTTTATTCAAAGCACCTTCCTCACCTCCCTGGTCTGCATAGCAGCCTTGGAGAAACACCAATTTGCACATTCTTGTTGCAGAATTAGCACAGGGCAGTCTGGACACACATCTCCATTGCAGCTGGCTGGGAATTGCAGCAGATAAAACTGCCTGCCCTCCCTGTGCACTGCTCCTGGGGATGCCTGAGCAAGGCCTGAAGGGGAAAGGGAGGGCGCTCTGCAGGGGTCTGATTTATAGCAAAAGAGCTTTCTTGCACAGGATACCATAGATATAATCAGACTGCTAAGGAAATTGGTTTCTCATTCCTTCCAATGGCTGTTACTTGCTTCAGCATGTATCTGGATACTCCTTTCCAAGTCCTAGACATCAAAGTGCAAGGCAGTCTAGAGCAAATTTGAAGGGAGCAGTAGAGATAAAGAAGAAATCGCTCTATGACCTGTCCTTTTTCTCCAGCACCTCACCTACCCTCAGGCTGAAGATGACCTGATTCTGGTAAAGAAAGTCAAGCCCATGGCATGAAGCCCCTGCAGCAACGTCCAGCTCCAGCAGCAGCAGCTAGGATGAGAGCACAGCAGTTTTCACTATGTATATGGTCACCGTATGCCAACAACAGATTTGAAAGCCTGGAACAGGAGATCCCACTTGGTGGATTTCAATTCTCCAATCACTAGGTTGGTAGTTCCAGAATATGGGAAGTAGGTATCAAAATTATTAAAACTCTAGGTAACACACCAGATCCAGTTTGATTCAAAGGCACAAGTGGCTGATAAACAATATTTTGCTTAAAATAACAGCAATTACTTTTTCCTGTTGAAAAATTTGATAAAATAGATTGACTTAAAGGTCTTTGGCCTTCTTTCAGTTTGTAACTACGATTTATCAGCACCTCTCCAATGTCAGATACCACTGCCAGCTAAAAGAATGGTGCCTGGAATTGTTGCAATCCTTCAAAGCCCAGGTAGCGACTGCACTTACGTGTTAATCTGGCTAAGAAAGGAGACTGACTTCACCCTCAGTTACCCTTTATTCTCTTCCTCCACTTCTTTAGCCCATATGTGATTGCCTCCCAGTTAAGCAAGAGGGAAATATGGTGATGCAATGAAGGGATTTCTTTAGCTTTGAAGGGTTTCAGAGGAGCATAGCCACACATGTGAAAATGTACTACAGAAAAAGGATGATGAATAGACATAAAATGCCTGTTACTTCTACAATGCGTACCCTGCCAGTAATTGTGACAGTTTTATTGCTGAGTTTGAGCCCAAGAAGTCAAGCAATTTGGAATGAGTATTTTTCCTTCATTACAAAATGGCAAACATCCAGCCCAATAAGGAGATCCTGTTTCACTTGGACTGAGGTTATGAAGGTTTTTGGAGCTGCCTCCCTGTAAATAGGTAGAATCGGGGGCATCACAAGGTGATTTACTGAAATTATCTCCATCCGTCCCACAGGGAACTTTCCGTGTTGTGCCATCTTCACTGCACTTGCAGCAAAGCTAGAGAAGAAAGCACAGGCACAGAAGTGCTAATGCAGTTCAATGGAAGAGCTGACATGAAATCAGTCGCTGGGCTGGAAGAGTGTAAACCAAAAGCAGGTACATTTCCAACCCTCCAGCCTCTACGGTCAGCAGGTACACAGGCTGGCAGGCACTGTAACACCTGTAAGAGCTCCTGGAGCTATGCCTATTTTTCTTAGATGCAGTGAAAGAAGGGAACAAGGGAGTATATGACAGCTGAGAGGCCGGCAGGTGTATACCAGCAGGGGTGAGGGGAGCAGCTGCTACTGCATATCGCTGGGGACATCATTTACTTACAGTACAGCACCACTGCTCACTCCTGCCCACACACCGAGAGCCATCATCAAGCTCATGTCTTTCCCTGCCTTCATTGCTGGAACGTCTTTCTTCCCTCGGGCCTCTCAGAAACACGCTGAAAACACAGCAGCTGAAGAGATCTCCTTTGCCACGGGTCTGCCCTCCTTTTTCTTACATCCTTTCACCAGCTCCTCTTTTCACCACACTTGCCCTAGTCCTTAAGGCTCAGAGTTCTGCCTTCATCCTACATGTCCATTCACATTTTCTCCACCCTTCCCCACCTTCACTACACAGTTGGTGGGAGCTGGCTATTTATCCTGCCCTCACACATTTGTCTTCATGTTGCCCCCTCCACATAAGCATCTTCTGTTACCATAATCCTCTGCTCTTGTTCTAATCTCTCCCCAGAATTGATACTTGCCTAAATAGTTTCAACATAAACAGAGAGAGAGACAAGTAGTCTTGATTAATATTTATTTAACAAGAACAAAGGAAAAATGGTTGGTGGTTTGCAAAAGCACAAAATGCATTTGACACCCCCATCCTACAGTTCGCTCTTGGTACTTCTGAAAGCTACAGTACATACACACAGTATGATTTTATTTGGGTTACAGCCCTTCCATATCTTTGCTCTGTTGCTTGTCTTAGATTGTCAACAACTCAAATAAGGGCCCTTCCTCCAGAGGAGAGACAGCACATCGTGGATATTGTTTACAGAAATTAAAACAACAAAAGGCAATGAGGTGGCAGTGGGCAGGCTGTACCTGTGGGTCATTTTTAGTACCTGATCTAGTAGTACCTCTACCTGTTTTGCAATTTGGGTAATCAAGGATCAAGCAAGGGCTCTGTTACTTGGTGCTGATAATTGTACTTTACACTCAACTTATTCTGGTGCTCTGTTTGCCTACAAATTCACCGCTCTGCCAGAGTCTAACTCATCTTCCTGTGAAGCGCTTTCATTACCCACAGCCTGATAAGCACTAAAGAACAAAATTCAACTCCATATTGCTGTTATTTATGCTACAATTCCTTCTGTCACAGCTACTTTACCTAGATTTGCAATGGCCACACAGTAGAGACGTACTCTGCAGATGCCCCCACCCAGCTATCACAAGCACAAACAAGCCGTTCAGTGCTCTGAGTCACAGCATCAGCCCACTGCTCTTTCGGGCTGGTATCATTGCATCTGCACTTCCATGGTCATCTGAGCAGTCTGCCTTTCTGACGATGACAACTAATGGAGGGAGAACCGGGACCCTCCAGATCTTGAAGAGGAGGGGAGGATGGCCTTATTACTTTGAATGTGCTCTCTCCATCAGTGCCCCTAATTCAGAACAGAGCTGCTGAAGCCTAAGATTTATTATTTTATTAAAACAGGCAGATGATATTTAGTGGTACTGGCACTAAATGTTGCTAACTGCTAACATAGTAGCATTGCTAATCCCTAATCTTGTTTCTGAGTGGCAAAGAATTGACCCAAGGCCCCATGCGTCTTCCTTGCTCCTGTGATTAGAGCCTATCAAATACTGAATGCCAAAGCTTATGACCATTTGAAATGCCTTAATGCTCTAATTTGGTCAGTTTAAGGACTTGGGAATAAGAGGTCAACATTATCAACGAAAGCAAAGCACGCATAGCTAGAAGCTTCCCAGAAACCCTTAACCCCAAAATCTACTCCTAGCTTGTGAACTTCATGTGGATCTAGCCTGGGACCCCTCTCTCACCAACAACATGAAATACATTCAGTGATGAATGTGATTTTGAAAACATCATTTGTGGGGGTTATATGAGAGTTGATCCTTACCTTTGACACTCAACTATCAGCTTGACCCAATACCTGCGAGTACTCTTCTCACCAGCATTAGTAAATACTGGATCATGCCTTATAACAGTATCTTTTAGCTTTGGGGATTTATCTTCATTAATAAATCACTGAATGATGCTATGTTGAATGAATAGTGGCCAACACCAACACTTTGCACCTGCACTCCTACTTACAGTTTAAGGAAAACATTCTGGGTTGGTCTTCATTTGAGATTTCTATTCCTGCTTTATCACACCCTCCACCAACTCCCCTTATTAACCACAGACAATCTCTAAAAAAAGAACTGTTCAGTTTTTGGGTTTTGCTGGGGGTTATTTTTGGGGGGGGAGTTAACTGTGAGAAGTCCTATAAGTAAAATAGTAGTTTCTATGCTAAATAAACACTATATTATTTCATTGTTTTCATGGATTTGCAATGCTTATGATAAACTTATGATCGCTTATGATAAACACTCCGTTGCATGTAAACATGTTCCTTAACTATAGAAGCATTCAAGTTTTTAGATATACAAACTTTGGCCTGGTGTGTGAGGTGAGGCCCTGCTGGCACCGGGCTCGCAGAGCAGTCCAGCTGCCTGTGGGAGGATGGACCCACTCCCCAAGCAAGAAGGCGCAACTGAAGCCACCAGTCAGCTGCAACCCACCCGGCCCAGAGCGAACCAAGGGGACACCAGGAAAGCCCATACCATTTCCCTCCTGGCTCCCGATCCTTTTTCATACATCTGAGGAACTACCCTGTCACTCCCTGGGCTGTGTCGTGACTTTGGTGCACAGCTTACAGGATCAGGAGGGTTAGTTCCTCCACTCTACCGTGGCTTCTGCCACACAGCTCCCATTATCGATAACCCTCCGTTTCTATACCTCATTTCATTTTCTACCTCTCCAGTTTCTCAGATCTCCTTTACATATCATCTGACTCTCGCATATGCAGTGAAGGCATTCAGTGCTTTATTCACTCATAGACCTGTACTTTGTGTTCACTGGAAACAACTGCATATTGAGGACAATTCAACAGGGACAGCACCCCTGCCATACGTTAAAGCTACAGGTGGAAGCGTTCATCTCACTGAATCCCAGCCTACCTTTTGCAACGCTGGAACTTTGAAGACAGCAGCTCTTTTTGATTAAAACAGAAGTTTTCAAAGGTGAGGACTAAAGCTCAGGTTCAGTTCAGCAGCCCAGGGAAAGCCCCTTTACACCGTATGGTAGCGAAACAAGAGCAGTCAGGCCAGGCCCCTCAGCTGGCAAGAGCAATGTACCTTTCCACACCTTTGTGGAAAAAGTGTTTCAAAGTGATGATGAAGCAGACTAAGCATAACTAAGATTTCACACTTACCCTTGCAGTGAAGTCCACAGCAGCACCCCGATTTAACAGCAATGTAGCTACATTGATATTTCCATAGTGAGCAGCTATGTGGAGGGGAGTGAACCCACTCTGGAAAAACAAAACAAAACAAAACCAATAGATACTTATTTTTTTATAGCTCATTGGCACTCTAATACTTATATCACATCACTGACAAAAGCTAGTAATAGGAGTCTGCTGCAAGTCACCATTCCAATTCTGTACTAGTTTTCACTCACTGATGTTTATTTATAGACTCTCAGAGAGTCTAAATAAAATCATATTGCTATGCAGGAGGGAAAAAATTAACATAATTATTCTAGAAGACCAGAACTAGGATAAAACTTTCAGTTATTCCAGAAAAACAACAGCAAAACATGTGATTATTAAAGCAATGATCCATCTTCTATAAGAAATTCATTTCTAACTAGAAATATCCAGTTGCTGTCGGTATTATGTCAGTCTTGCAAGTTAAATCTCTTAGAGAGTCTTTGCAGAAGTTCAGATACAAGTCATTTAGTGATACTTGCTAACTGTTTTTTATAAATTCAAAGTAGATGCAAATGAAAACAACATCAAAGACAATTTTAAATTGTTAATATGGATTTTTTTTTCCAAGAGTTAGTACCATAAAGATCAGTCTCCCACTGTGGGCAATCACACTGGGTTATGTTCAGACACCACGAGTTACCACCCTAATTAGAAGATGCCTTACTGATACAATTACTTCAGCAACTCATTTTCACATTTAAGTAGTTTTACTTCCTTTTAAAATAATGCTAAAACATGCAGCAATTCCATCAGTCCTGCAAAGTATGAAACCTTATGGGAACTAGATGCATTTCTAAGTTGTTAGCAAGCCATGCTAGCTGCCACTGCCTTGCTTTGGGAGTTTTGCAGATATAAAACCACTCTCAGATCATTCTATTTGCTGACACCATCAAGGTAAGTGTCATGCAGAAGCCTAAAATCAGACCTGGATGCACAACATGACAGGGTTGTCTGCAGCTCTTAACACATCTGATAAACATATGCTCCATGAGAATCCCTGAAAACTTCATCTTATATAATATGGCTCTTTTATGATGGCAGTTAGTTCCCAAGAATGCTTACTCTTACTTTTAAACCCTATTTTCAGCTGCAGAAAGCCCTGGTATCTAAACTACAGTCTTCTCTAGCACATGCTACTTCATTTCATCTAAAGCAGGTATCTATCCTATAAAAGGCGATGCAAAAAGGAGGAAGAAATGATGCAGCAGCACTAAGTCATGGAGGAGTGATGATGCATATATATATTTATATATACCTCTGTTGTTCTATTCACCATCATCTAGGTTAACACATTTGGAAGCAAAGAGGGGGAAAAAATGAACGGTTAGTTCACCACTGGTGATATGGATGCAAAAAGCTTCATGATTGCTACGTGGCATGGCAGCTCCGATGACAGCACAATCGGCACACAAAGGAAGCTCAACTGAATGGAAGCTGAATGATCGAGTATTTTGAATGTTAATTGTTACATGTTTACCAAAGTTCTTAAAGTAGCAATTGCACAAACAACTAATCAAATGACTTAATTGTAAAACACCTACAGCACACCACTGCAGGAGTGGCTTTCATTCCCAGGAGAATAATGCTAATAATATTTTGCTTATTATTTTCCATTTGCAAAGTTTCTACAAGAGAAATTAACCCTGATTTAAACAAAAAGGGAATGGGGAAGAAAGAGGCAAAGGAAGCAAATGAAATGTTATTCTTAATCACACACTACAGGAGAAAGTTATGTGTAACTCCGCAGCAAAATACTTGACACTAAGGGAGATCTTCACTGGATTTAATACATGTGGTCAGCACTTAATAGCATCCAACTTTTTTCTTTTTACAACTGACCTTTGACTCCACATCAGCATTGTGGTCGTTCTGCAGGAGCAGAGCCGCTGCCTTCGTATCATCCTTGCGAGCAGCGATGTGAAGGGCAGGAAGACGGACTTTTCCCTTCGTATCATTTTCAAGCAGCAGTGAAACCACCTGGTCATGTCCTTGCTGCAAAGCTACTGCCAAAGGCGTGAAGCCATCCTGCAACATACAATGGGGACTCTCAACACATGTTCCAAGCTTTCCATGGGATGGAAAGGGGAAGGGAAGAGATCTCAGCATTAGTAACAGTTAGTTAGCCAGTTAGTACTGGCTCAAATTCAAATGTAAAATGTAACATGATGCAAATTAAAAGTACCCTGCAATGACGCTGAAATTGGAGTAAAGTGTTGGTGAACTAGGTCCCAAATGCTCAAAACACCTTCCTGGCACTCCAGACTTAAACATAAATTATAAGACACAAGCAAACAAAAATGACTGAGACTTGAGAAAAAAAGCGTGAAATCACTCACAAATTAGCAGTTACATAAATAAGTATGTGTCTAATAAAGTGTATAATTATATAAAAAGGTATAAAAAGCTGAAATAATAAAATTGCAATGGTTAATGATGTCTCCACAGCAAATGATCATCCATTCCCCCCACAGCTACAAGTTATAATCTACGGTTTTTAAGAAAAAAACCCCAACACTTCAGCTCTATCCTCTGATATATTTTATATGTGGATTTAAAATCTAATAATATTTGAATAGGAATACCACATTCTCCCAATATACCAATTATTTTACTACAACTTCCATTTATGAAAATTTATATAGATGTGATGTACAATCCTCTTACAAACAGAAATTATTTCCTTTCAGACTAGCAAATAGCCAACCAAGGTAGTGCAGAATAAGAAACCTGAAAAATAGAAGATTTTTGTTTAACAGATTTTAGAGTTGATTCCTCAAACACATGAAAAGTACAGTCTTAGATGTTTTTATAATTTTATTTTTATGGATTCCTAGAAAACTAAAGAATGAAAGAGTTGTCATTTAGATTCTGTTCCTTCGCAAACATTTAAGTGGCATTCCAATCCAGGAACACATTCAGCTTTGCCCAAGATAATACCCATAAATCACAAAGGCAAATTACTCTACTTGGGATATTTATTTATTGCATTTAATTCTCGATCAATATATCCAAAGCTTGTGTTACCAAACTTCATTACAGTTTAGTAGGTAAACACCTTCTTTCACTTCTGTCATGGTGACACTGTCCAAGTGTGAAATAAAAGTGCAGCAATGACACAGAAGAATGTAGATCCTCACACTATGTCAAAAGTGCGGAGTTCAAGCATTAACTGCTTAACTTTTGGAACTAAAAGTAATGTTTTCAATAAGGAATTTCTCTCTCTGGCTTACCAAACAAAGAGCACCGCAATTTAGGAGAAGAAACAGGAGGAGTTCTGAAAAAGAGCATTTTTTCAAAATTTTAGAGGGGAAAAAAAGGAAAAATCACTGAAATTCCTTGGGTCCTAACAGGCTTTTTTTTTCCCCCCATGGACTTCTTTTTAACTCATTTAACCACAGCCTTCTCCTTTGCCTCTGGCTCACCATCCTCCAGCAGCAGGGCAAGGCTCTGGGCTGTTGTCTCAGGCCACAAGCAGTTCCTGGGGCGAAACAACCACGCAGCCTCAGACTGCAGGCAGAGAGCAGCACAGGGTGTGAAAAATGCTGTGTAGCTCTGAAGGCCAAACAACTCCATGAGCATCCCCACAAGAGGGCTCTGGCAATATAGCTATGCTGTACCTGCAGAAACGGAGGCTCCTGTCTGGAGAAACCTTGAACGCGGCAGCTCATGCCTTAGTGACCCGGAGACGTTTGCTTCCCAGTCTATTTATACAGCCAACGGCAGTGGCACAGTCAGCCACTTCACAAAGAAAAGTGGTTTAGCTATTTACAATGTCTTTTCTCATTGGGCTTTCTCTTCTGCTAAAAATGCTGGTAACAATAATATAAAAAAAATCCTAGGAACACATTTTCTCCTTTCCTTAGGGAAAAGGGAGCGGACAGATGGGAGGGAGCACTTCATTTCAACCCCAAAACATCTGCCATCCCCTATACCCCCAGTTTCCTAACTCTGATGAGAGTTGCCCATCATTTCAGTGTGTGCAGAGATCACTGTACTACAAGGAAACTGCGACCAAGAATATTAGCACCGACAAGAACGCATTTCCACCACATGCTCTCTGAAGATGCCTACCCACAAAAAGCAATTGCAAGCAAGTATCATGATGTCAGTACTATAATTAGCAACTGCACTTTAAAACATAAGGCAAAGCCCACTCCAGAAAAAACAAACCCCCAAAAAACTAAGAACAATTTAAAGTAAATAGTTGGTTCTATTTTTTTTATTTAGATTAAAACACCTTTGTTAAAGAGTTATATTTTTAATGAATATTTAGCTAAGTGGCAATCATTTAATAGCAAAGACTTTTGCACTTACAAAGATAAAGATAAATCAGATTTATATAAAAACTTGGACCAAGAGAAAATAAAAAAGCACCCATACGCAACTATCACAAACAAGTAAGGCAATAAAGGCAACATTGTTTTGTAGGCTGGTATCTTCAAAGGAATTCTCCATGGATAAAACTAGATTGCACCTTATCATCAAGCTGAGTTGGAGAAAAACAGCCTAAACTGACATACAATGCTCGAGGGAAAAACAATACCAAAGAAAAAGAACCAAGTACCCATGCACAATTTAAAAAATGTCTATGTTCAGAAAATCATACAGTGGCAAGAATATTTTCAAAAGTCTGAATCTATTATACATCTCTGGGGGTCCTGTAACTTCTTTGTTTCCAAGTTTTTCCAAAGAAATAGAAATTAGTGTTCTGAAAACTACAATTTTCCAATTAATTTTCCAGATTTAAAATATTTCATTTTGGTATTTCTTGGCTTTCGTATCTTTAAGCATTTCCAGAAAGTAGTTTCTGATGCACACCTCTAGTTATAACTAATTTTCAGTTATTTTGAAAACATAATTTTGATCCATTAGTGATTCATTTTTTACAATGCTGGCTTCAGAAGAAAAGAAAAAGATTCCATATGTACATCATTATATGGTGATACTATAAGTTATAGTGATGCAATAAACTAATTTTGCATTTCATATTTTGCAAAAAGTAGGACTTTTTCAAATAAGCATTATTTCCTTCATGGAATCAGTTCAGAGAGAGCAATCAGAATTTAATAAATATTAGAGAGAGCATATACTGAAATTTTTTTTTTTGGTAGCAAAATCTTGAAATTAAGACAACTGAAAATTCATCAGATTAAAAGCCTGTCTCAATGCAGTACATTCAAGACTATTAATATGTCTGCTATTCTTTTTCCTTCCAGGTTGCCTTATTTGAGTTAGAATTACTTTTTAAAGCACGAAATAAAACGTGTTCTTCTAGAAAGATCACAGAACACCCTCAAGGACGGACCTTGCATCTTTCTGCCAGCTTGAAATTATCACTGCAAGACCAGATGTGATAACTGGGTGCTACAGAGAGGGTACCAACATGGCAACAAATGCAGTTCAGAAAATACTCCAAGCGCTAACTAACCCTAGGTTTTCCCTGATATCCCAGGACTGGCTCCAAAGCGTAGGTAAGCAGTTGTTCTTGCTTTATGGTTGCACTCCGCATTACTCAGTATTTTTAATGAAAGCACAGAGAACTTTAATATTATGCACACAGCTTCCCTGTTTGAGCGCTTAACCTGAAAGATTACCAGTTATGACTAAGAACACATCTATTTTTAGAACTGTTTCTAAAGTCATTTTTTATTTTAGAAATGTCAAGAGATGGTTTAAATTGCTGAAAAGCCAATAACTCAGTATTCATTAGCACACTGAGAAATTCTCAGAGAGAACTTTTTATTGGTCTTTAATTTTGTATTTAAAAGACTAGTTTGATATAAGCTGGCAAGAATCACTGCTGAAGCACATTTTACTTTGTTCATAAAGTGTGAAATTCAAACTTTTACCTCTGTGGCAAGGCTTTGACTGGCACCATTGTCAAGAAGAAACTTAACAACCTCCAGGTGGTTTTCTTGGGCTGCCATATACAGTGGAGTGAAACCATTCTGAAATAGGAAAACAAGAGCATAAACACTCCACAACATTTCATACATACCACAGATCTGCCAAACTCGGGTAGATTAGGAGGAAACCAAATAAACTGCGTGCTCACATGCCAGTTAATGGTGTGATCTCCCGCAATTTAAATGAAGATAGGAGAAGGGTAATATTATTTAAAAGCACACAGTAGAATCTTTCAGCTGACCAGATATAATTCCCACAGCTAAGTGAGAATACTTCCTTTTACATCTGTTGTGAAGTCATACTAAAAACCAATCTGAACAGATCATTTGGTAAAGATGAGTTATGATTCCTGATAAAAGCAGCCACAACAATGGAAATGCAAAATGGGACAGGCAAATACAATACAAGTCTGTAGCAAAAGCAAGGGCAATGGCTCTTCAGAATACTTTCCAATTTTTTCTCTTCTCTCCATTAGCTTTGACATCTCTTTCACTTGTGCCGGCTACTTATGCCTTTTGTCTCCTCAAAGAGCTGCCTTCTGAGCATAGCCTGCTTGTGGTCACTGAGCTACTTCATATTTCAGGCACCATGAGATCTCAGGATCGTTGGTTCTTGGTGCTTTGAGACAGAGGTTTATCAGTGTTTCCAACCACATTAGAGCATTTCTCAGCTTATGCTTAAGTGAGTGATTTCAATCAATGCAATACAAGTATTACAGGCTGCAGAGTTTAACTCATTCTTTGGCTAGTGTGTTCCTCTTACAGTCAATGCTTTTGACTTTGCCTTAACTATACACAGGTCACAGCATTTCAGGAACTGAATTTTTGGGTACTAACATTAAGATGATGTATTTTTCCCTACTGTTCTATGCATTTCTGAAATTCACAGCTTTGATGTCACTCACAAGACCAAAACAGTAAAACGAAGTCATGAAAGCTGTCCTGGGTTCAAGATACCACTAAAGGAACTTATAGAAGTTGCTGATTTGCACCTGAAATTGCTTGGCTTTCATATAGCACTGCACGTCCCGCAGTCCAACAGAATCACGAACTAGTGATAAACATTTTATAGTAACAACTTAAAACATCCATATACTGTTGACTGAGCAGTTTCATACTGCTGAAGAAACCAAAGCAGCATCAGCAATAAGAACAACAATCCCTTTCTCCTCTGATCTGTCATGATACATGTTTTTACTCTGTCAGACATATCACTGCTAGATTTTGCCCGATCCCTTTCCTTATGGTACTAGCATGGGTGATGATGCCATTAAACATTTTGGCCAGGAGGTCACTGAGGTTTCAGTGGGCTCTGTTAGGGCCCTGTCCATCTTCTTACTATCCTCCAGATCTCATGCCATTGGGATTTCTGTGAACCTCAGATTTCTCTTAAGTAAACTTCACACAGAATCAGCTGCAATGGGGGCAGCAGCTTCCCTCTTCAACTGCTCCCTGCTAAGATCCCCCCCAGACCTCTCGCTCTACCAAACACCACTTCTGGTGATTACTCCAGAGCATGGGGAGGACAAGGAGGAAAGGAAATACAAAATAAAATAAGAGGTAAGGGCTAGTTAAAAATAACAGGTAAAACAGAAGAGAGATTTCATCTGGCTTAAATAACAGAAAAGTTAAGGAAGTGCTTCCATATGACTGGGTTTGGCTGAGAGTATCAGCACTCTCACATCTGCAGCGTGGCCAGGGCAGACATTTTGGCAGGGTGGCAGGCGCAGGGGGAGCAGCTCAGCAATTTGGCTAGAACAATTACAAAGGACACTGACCTAGATTTTGCAGAAAACCAGTGGAGCCAGAGACGAGCTGAGAAGAGTTTGGCCATATATTTACATCAAAGAAAAAACATTATCATTCTGGGCTCTGGAGAGATGAAGTGAAACTGTAGCCTAAGACCTATAGCAGTGAATTTCGGCTATAGTAGCCATGGTGAAAACAGCTGAGAGACATCTGTCCCAGCAACGGAGCAGAGTTGCATGGCACACGTCCAACACACAGCACGCAGGAGAGCGCAGGTGACCTGAGGCCGAGCATGCAGGCTTCACTGGCAGCAGAGACAAATAGGAGGTCAGAAGAAAGGGCAGTTGGAGAGGAAATGGCGTGAACTGGATGTTTGATCCAAGAGGAACTTTACCATCAACAAGACACTGAGCAGCTGTGAAGCCACATGTTTACAAGGCTTGCACAGTCTGCAAGGTCTGTTGCTGTTCCAGTATTTTGATAATTTGGTCTCTATTCAGGAAAGCATTGCTACAAGCATAAAGCAGGTGCTGAAGTCCTACCGGAGCCAAAGCTTAAAGTTAGCAATGTGTTAATGGACTCCAGAACCAAGGCCTAACGGTTTAGTTACTGTACAGTTAGAATTCTGCTTCATGAAAAACAAAGAAGCCAGAAAGTGCTTGCTAAGGTACCTAATATGTCACAATATAGGTTATTATTATAGTCAACAGCCAAGTCTGGCATTTTTCCCTATCATTTCATGGCATACTCAACATCTGTTTACTAACTCAGCTGGAAACAAAGATTAATTTTTTTAACTTTCAAACATTTGCATTTAGAAAGGAAGCAGGAAACACTTCCTAATTATTAGTTTCAGAAAATAATTAATAGGCAAAAATTCTCAGAACCAAGTATTATTAGCATTTGGAGGCAGAGAAGAACCTTTTCTCCTATTTAAATTATTGTAGGGTATTCAACATCTTTCCCTCCATACTTTGCTTTTTCTTCTCTCTTTAAAAAGGGGCTGAACTTGCCAGAGAGCCACAAGCCTAAGGAAAGCATTTTGTCTTCAATAGTAATAAATAGCCCTTAGAAGAGGTACAAAATTCAGCCTCAGTAAAAAGAAAAACAAAACAAAAAAAATCTTTGGGTGGTCCCTCTGTAGGTATGCCAAATCCAGCAGAACTTTATTCTAAGCTTTAGGAAGGCTCAAGTGATGCTCAAGACCACAGACAAAGCTGGTAAAAAGAAAAACAAAACAAAAAAAATCTTTGGGTGGTCCCTCTGTAGGTATGCCAAATCCAGCAGAACTTTATTCTAAGCTTTAGGAAGGCTCAAGTGATGCTCAAGACCACAGACAAAGCTGGTCCAGGGGCAGTTTGATAACAGGGAGCTGCAGGGACCTCCCCAAAAGACTAATCCCAACTGGGGTATCTCACTGCCAGGTATTGGTGTGGCATGGCCAATATACACATCTCTTAAGCAAAGACATCAAAGGTTGGTCCAGGGGCAGTTTGATAACAGGGAGCTGCAGGGACCTCCCCAAAAGACTAATCCCAACTGGGGTATCTCACTGCCAGGTATTGGTGTGGCATGGCCAATATACACATCTCTTAAGCAAAGACATCAAAGGTAAAAAAAAAGAGAGCAGAATAAATCTTTAATTCTTCTGTGTTAGCAAAATAAGGGTAACGTGGGAAAACCTCAGGGTGTATGGACAATGCAGTTATATAAGATGTTTACAATCTCAGATTATTTTTAGTTTTAGGGCTGAATACACAAGTTCTCAAACACAAGCAGAAAAGATCCTTTCAAAGCCATCTTAATTTCTTTAACAGGAAAACCACCGGAAATATTTCTGCTTTGTTTTACTTCTTAACAGTCATGGAAGATTTTACTTAAAACTACTTTTTGTTGTTGTTCTCTTTAAATTCAAATTATATGGTGCCTGGAACCAAATATTGCTGTATCTAGCTAGTATAAAAGAGTAAGAAAGAAGAACTGAGTAGCCTATTTTCTTTGTCCAGGTGAAGGAATCATGAAGCATAGATCACAAATAACTAACATTCTTGAAATAGATTCTATTAAACATTTTGTTCATATTATTTGAGAGACCATAAAACCCACCACATTTCTTTAAAATGTACATTTTTTAATTTCCCTTTTTAACAAACATTTTCTATCATGCCCACATCTTTATAATACAGCAGAAGGGCAATACTGGGCCAGATGAGAAGACCATCTCAAATCTGATCCCCTTTCTCTGACACTGCCTGCCAGCCAGCCCCTGAGCAGGGAGAACAGGAATGGGGCAGGCATGCAGGGACACCTCCTATGGCACAGCCACCCGGCTTTCAACAATCTGTGGTTTATGCATTTTTTTAAGCCAGAGTTTTTCTGTTTCATTTTGCTGCTTTGCTTTTAACACCAGCACTGTTTTCCCTTATTTCAAATTTTCTGTAATTGACCTAAATATTCATCCAAAGGACTTGACCAAACTTAAAAGCTCTGCATATGCTTGCAGTACCTCCTTGTACAAGGAAAGGGGATGAGCTCGATTCAGCCTGAGACATTGAATTATGTGAAACAGGATCCCTTTCATTTGAACAAGTTCTCTCCCACTCTCCTCTTCTATCAGTATCTCTTCTGACTCGGTAACAATTAGCAGCTCATAGGACACTGGAGGGCAGATCTAAGGCTGAAGGGTAAATGCTTTGATGTGCTGCCTGTTACACAACCACTTCCAGTATCCTGCAAACACCCCTGGATGTGCCTCCATTTTCTTCATCTCCAGGGGCGTGCGTCTGTGTGGCTTCTGGACAACTTAAAACAGAGATGTTATTTCTATGCTTTCTCTGTTGGTGAATGAGGTGGGCAACTCAGAGTTAATCCCAACTGATGGTTGACATCCCATGTGGGAAAAGACCTGAAGACAACCTGGGATTTCACTGCGCTGTCACACCTACGGGGGAAGACAAGACCTGATATGTCTATGATGCCTCTTGGTACACTCTGACCACCTGACAAGAGGTAGAGCTGAAGGAGGAGAGCTGGAAGCATTTAAAGTTTTAATTGTATGTTGAGTTACGAGGTGGGAATGAACTCGGCACTACACTCACTAAAATGCCTGCTTCAGTAATAAAATGGCAGCTGCGTGTTTAAACTTTGTCCTTGCACCTGTCGTCAGTTACCTACATGTGTGGAACAGCCAAAAAAGAATGGGGTTTTGTGTGTTAGCAGGATTACACTCATCTTAGTGACTCTATCAAACCCTATTTTCAAGAGCCAGCATTAATACAATGAGATCTACTAAATATACTTACTAATATTATAGTTCATAAGGGGAGAACGATTTTAATGTCAGCAAAGTTTTTGATAGTACCAAACGGAGAAATATTGCTTTACCTGAGACTGTGCATTGACATTGGCCCGATTTGTAACCAACACTTTGACTACTTCTGCTTGTCCAGCAAGGGATGCTATGTGCAATGCTGTGTTTCCTTTCTGAAATGAGAGAAAGTGATATTTGAAAAGAGTACAAAACTTGAGCTTGAACACATGACAATACTATCAAGAACATGTTCCACTTTAAAATATAGTATTTCTTGATACTCTTACCAAATATTTCTAATAGGTAATAGGTAATAAAAATTGAGCTTGAACACATGACAATACTATCAAGAACATGTTCCACTTTAAAATATAGTATTTCTTGTAATAAAATACTCTTACCAAATATTTCTAATAGGTAAGTTATTCTAGAAGACATGGACAGAAACCGAGAGAGGAATCTACAATTTGTTCAGTAAATCTCATCCCTAGTAACCTGTGACATTTACTGTAATCTAAAAGATTTCTGTTAAACAATTATTGAGACCACTCCACCAGTGGAAAATGGGCAATTACTGCTGCAGTAATGTCTGTAATCAGTTGGCTGACATGTTGTGCCCATGCCATCGGTGTGAACAAGAGAACAATTAGATAGGCCTGACCAACCTTTGTCGCTGCATCCACACTGGCACCTCGCTGTATGAGTTCAGAGACAACTTCTACGTGCCCTTCTTTGGAAGCAAGATGGAGAGCATTCAACCCATTCTGATTAAAAAAAAGAAGGAAAAAAAGAAAAGCAATGGAAAAGATTGGCAAAGATTTTCCAGCATAGCAAACAACATATCAGGACACAAATTATTATATTCCAGTGAGAGTGCTTCCAAAAACTATTCGTATGTAAACTTTACAAGAACTAGATTATAAAGACAGAGTATGAATTAAGTCAGGATATACTAGCTCTGGGGTCTCAAGTTCTGTGTGCTGTCCCATGATCTGATGTAATACAAATGGAATGAAAGACAACATTAAATAGCACAACATTCTCCAAGTGGAAGTGAAATGGTGCCTTGGTAAGGGGTAAAAATAAAAGTTTTAATCGGATAAAATATGTAAACATGGCTCATCAAAAACCACGTGTAAGTTATCACTGACATGAAGTGCAAATATAAAGACATGCTCAAAAAATAGTGAGAAAGATATTTATCCAGCAAATTTGATCAAAATATTCTTCAACCTGATTTGAAATGTTGATGTCCACTCCACTTTTTAAGTAGTCGAGAGCCTTTTCCAAGTTGCCAGCTCGAGCAGCTCTCAGGTAACTTGCATTTGTGTCAGACTACAAGAAAAAAGGAAAAATCCCATTAGAAATTACAGCACAGTATAAAAATATATTCCTTTGGCGAAGAAATTACTAATGATACAACATGTTACACATACATTTAACTAGACATGAAAGGATCCCGAACTGCCTCATCAAATATGGGTCAAATCCTGCCCTCCTTGCTTATGCAAACTCCTTCTGGTGTAAATAGGCTGTTCTCCTGACTAGGCAGCACAAGATTTGACTTCATATATAAACGTGAATTATGCAGCACTGTCTACCATGCAAGGCTAGTAGCCAGGGATACATCTGGTACCCAGCATGGAAGACAAACATGGTGAGGCTCAGGATAGGACTCCATGGAAACCACTCTGCTTTTTCCAGAAGTGCCACACCACCTTTAATGTCCAGGCTGAACACACCAGACTGCGAGATCTCACATGACAGATTTAAAAAACTCCAAAATACTCAACGTTGAAGGACTGGCCTACCTGAATGAAAAATACATGGTTCTACAAATTAAGGCATTTTAAATTCTAATGTCTGATTACATTTTGTTTTATTTTCTCCATCCTCCCTCATTTTATGGCACATTTTATTTACATTATCTGCCCACATTCAGCGAACTAGCCAGAAATCCCGAGGTGCAGTACCATGATCTAAACTGCACTTACTTTTTTTCAGATCTTGCTTTAAAGATAGCTGTGCAAATTTGCTTTATGATGACTTCAGCTTGAATGCAAGGATGGCAGAAAGGATGGTTAAGTCATGAAAGAGATCACTGAAAGTAATTCCCATCCCCGGAGGGTTTTAGCAACCAACGTGTTATGCAAATATCCACCAAGGACAGTTTAGATAATGCTGATCCTGCCTTGGAGCAAGTGGAATGAACTGGGTTAGCTTTCAAGAGCAACAAATCGTATAATCTTTGATTTTATCAGTGCCACGGCTTCCCTTGGCATCTTGGGCAGTCAACAAATTTTTTTGTGCCCTCTTCTCCATTAGTATAACAGGAATTGTCTTTTTTTTTTCCCCCCCCCTCAGTACCATTGCATCACAGGCTTACATCACTACAACTTTAAGTGCTTTATGATCCTTTAAGGTTCTAAAAGAGTGCAAGAATTACCTTTAGAGAAAAAATTAAAGGCAGTAACTGCTGAGAGAAATATAAAACGCGTTGGCACCAAAGCTCAGTTACTTATCCAGTGCTCAAGTAATTTTTTTTTTTTTTCGTTCCCCATTTTCTGGATTTGCTATAGACTTTTCTCCTCTCCTGTCAATGCAGCCACTGCAAACTGGATGTTCTGTGCAAACGTTGCTTCAAGCCCATCTGAAGTCACCTTCATGTGCAGGATGAAGCAATCTTGGGCATAATGACAGCAAAATAGTAAGTGGGTATGAAGTCTGCTTTCTTCTTTGTACCAGTACAAGCTACAAGACTGTTTTACTAGTAGTTTCAATACAACAAGCTCGCTCTTCCAAGGAGAGAACCATTACTTATGGACTTTCCATTTTCTCCTGAGTTTAGCACACATGGCATTCCACTTCGTGACGGTAAGTTACCAGCTTACAACCTTCCCTGCTCTTAACTATTATTTTCCAAGCACATCACGCTGATCATTACAAATCAACTTCTGCGATGTGCTTCCAACAAAACAGCCCCCAAATACCAATATCTAATTAGGCTCTGTCAAAAACAAGGTGCTGCCACAAACTACATGGTCCAAACTGTAAAGACTATGGGGAAGAATAGCTGCCTTGAGAAGTGCAGTAAAACACTTTCATTTTGAAGATCATCTGAACTGTGCAATGCAGATTATTACAGGAGACAGGTCATTTTCTCAGTGCTTAGCAACAGCAGCCACTGGGGTAAAAAACAGGTCAGCATTTTATCAGCATTACCAAAGGTATGAGGGAGGACTTAATAGACCGGGAACCCTTTTTGTCACAGTGTAATGGCATGTCTGTTCGGCACAGTCAGCAGGTGGACGATAATTAACATCAGCTATTTACAGCTGCTGCTGGGTGGGGAAGGGATGCACCAGAGAAGCTTGCTATGGAAAATCAGTTCCCGCCAGCCACATTAATGCACGCCAGACAAGAAACACTGCTCACACTCAAAAACATTTAAACCTTTCTATTTGCTCAAACAAAATGGAGGGAGGTGGGGGAGGCAGAAGAGTGATAAATAGCTGATATTCACATTAATAGCTAACTGCTGTTTCACTGTAGAGGGAGAGCAATGCCTATGTCTTTTAACAACTTCTCTTGGAAGCACTTGCTCACTAACAGGAGGAAGGACAAAGGTTAGGTCACACTTCCAGCCTGGGGACGTATAAAAATGTTTCAAATCAAGCTAGCTCAGGTGCTGCTAAGTGATGCACAAATCTGTTCCTGAAATCCCTCAAGCAAACAGCATGCCCTCCTTTGCCAGTCACCACTCAAACTCACTCCTTTTGCTCAAACTGTCCAGAAACATCACTGACACCAGCAGCCAGGTTGCCACCCAAGCGGCAGGGCTGGTGGGGTGCTGGGCAGCAGCGCTGACTCGTATAGGCATTACGATGACAACTAGGAAGCACCCAGAGAAGCTGCCATTTAACAGCACACCGGGGATAACACAAACTCTCCCACACTTCAGCTGATCTGAGTTAGCACTTCCAGTTTCCACCTTACTGGTTTCCAGTTACTTGAATGGGATGTGAGCTAGAGTGTGAAACTGCATGAGCTGCCTTAGCAGCCAGGGTGTAACACATCCCTGTGCACTAAGAAAGGGGAAAACCTTTCTTTTTCTAACCTTGACTAAAGCTCCCAAGCCCTCAGACTGGGTTAACTCATCTCAGGTTGGTTAACTCACCCTTCTTGGGCGACCACGCACAGAAATTTTGAGATTTGCACAGTGGGATAACAGACTGAGGTTGTACAATTGCGCAAAAAGTTCAACGGGGCTTCTGGGATTCTCTCCATCCATTACGGCCTCTGCCATAAGCAGAAACAAGCAGTAACATTAGAGAGAAAGGAGAGACAACATCTTTGGAAACCAAAAGCAATTCCAGCTTCTCTAAACGTAGCATTGCCAGTTTCGCTTTCCCTCTAAGGCATTACTTCAGACCTGCTCAGATAGAGAACAGTCTTACAATCTTTTTCTACCTTGCAAAATGCCTTGAATACCCTTGTTTTTAGACATTCCACTTCCAAAACCCAGAAGGACCAATGAACGCTATCCAACTTTTGCAAAATCTAAGCGTAGGGGTCAGTAAAAATTGATCAAAAACATCAAACCAAGACTTTCACCTTTCTGAACCTAAAATTTTCCCAGCTTTACATTTCTATTTTAAGCCTAAATTCATTTTTTTAAATAGCACAATAGAGTAGAAAAATATCATTTCCAATTGGCACTATTTTGTTTAAAACAAAGCCTCTTGGAGTCCCTGATAGAGCCTATAATTGCCTCTGTATTGCACAGACAGGAGCAGCATCAGAGCCTAGGCTCAAATCACTGAAGGATTTAAAAAAAAAAAAAAAAAAAAAAAAAAAAAAAAAAAAAAAAAAAAAAAAAAAAAAAAAAAAAAAAAAAAAAAAAAAAAAAATCAAACAAGCATAACAATAATGTTAATACTTATTTATCTGGATTGCCATCATACCTGGGAGACCATGTCACAGACTGATCAAGGACCTGTTATATTAAATGCATTAAAAAACACAGTAGGGGAAAAAAGGATTTTAGGTTTCCAACCATCGCTTAGGACACCGGCGCAGGTAAGTGCTCCCTCTGTCTCTATGAGTAACTATTCTCAATATACCCACTTCCACCTTCCATGCTAGCTGGCGTCTGAAAGACAAGCCCCACACAGACAGCATGTCTACAGGACATTCCCTTAACAGACCAAATAAAAATTTTCTCCAATCCTAATTTACTTAAACCTCAATATTCCTGAGAGAGGCATTCTGTATGCCAGCAATCTATTCAGATCCCTTTTTTTTTTTTTAATCAATCCCAACATGAAATGAAGATGAAAATTGGCTTTTGATTCTCCACTGTCTTGACAAATATCAAGAGCACAACAGGCATGGGACATACATCAAAGCACCCTGAATCTTAGATGTTCTTGCAGTCAGCCACAAAGATTGCAGCCCTTCCTGTGCATTTGCACAGGATTCCTGTTGTCCGGCTGTGTCCCTGAAGCCTTTCCCTGCTGTGCTCCCTGGGGATGCTACCTTTTCAATCTCTATATCCAGACTCAAATTAAAAATCAAGATTCTTACAAGTGTTTTAATTCTTGGAGAGACAGACCTCAGATCCTGTGCACAGCGTTTAGTTCTGGAATGGCTATTCAGACAGTATTTCATACTCAGTGGATTTATGAGAGTATCAGTACTGATGCATGCGTAATATCAAGCTTTTTCTTCACAGATGGCACAACTTCTCCCCCCTCCCCCCGTACTTTCTTGGAAGAAAAAGGGACTATTTCTAGTTTTAAGAAATGTGTAAATGCAGCTGATTGGCTAATGAATTCAGTTTTTATGAAATGTGTATTTCTTTTAAATTTGTGTATTCCCCTTTAACGTACTATGCTATAAAAATTCAATTCTCTAAGGTAAAGCAGGCTGATGAGCTGCACAACAGCCCACATGAGCCCACAACAGGTTTTCCAGTCTGGAGCTCATTTCAGCCGCCTTCATCCCAGAGACATCTCTGGAAAGGGCTGAGGCTGGATAAGCCACGCTGGTAGCAGTACTCCGTTTCCCAACCTTCTTTACCCTAAGGTCCTCTTGTCCTGCCACATGATGGATGGCAGAGCCTGTGACGTGCAGGGGTAAGACCTGAGAACTGTTTCCCTGTTTTGAGGAAAAGCTACGCAAGTTAAAAACATTTCTATTACAGGAAAGACTAACTCCTAAGTCACTTGGACATTATCTTCAGCCTCCATTTTAAAAGAGAAAATGCTGATGCTGACTCACGCTAGCAAATACATATTCACTATCTTTCTCCAAGTGCTCCCAGTGAAGTAAGAGACTATTTAGCGTGAGTAAAGACAAAAACTATTAGGAAATTTGCACTGACTGTCAACCCAGGGTTTGGCTTGGCTTTTCCATGGGACTAGAGAGGGTCCTCTCAGAAAACGAAAAATATGTATTATTTAGTGAACCCTCAAAAGTGCAAAGCCATCATTTTCAGTGTGCACAGGCCCCCTCCCATACTGATGGTATTTTTATTATGCTCATCTCTCTTTCCTTTGTGTTCTGCTTACAGTGGTTTCTTTTTCAGATTAAAAATCCAGTCTTTTTTTCACATTGGGAGCAGGGTTTTGTTTTTCACTCCATCTTTAACAGTAGCTGTTGTGAAGGGAAACCCCCAGCAGGTTCCCATTGTGCTGGAGCAGGATGCATTCTGGCTTGAGTCCCAACAAAAAGATGCTAACCATGCCTAACATTTGTTGTGGGGGGAGGCAATGACCTCATTTTAAGGGATGAACTTATGTTACTTCCATTTGGAAATGTGCTCAACAAAACCAGTCTTGCAGCAGCATGAGATGATCTGAGGAAACAGATGATAACATTTTTGCTTATTTTGATAAGGGTGGCCTTACTGCAACTGATGGCTTTTTTTTTGCAGTAAGGCTCAACTCCGATGGGCACTAAGTACTACACTGGAAACTGGAGGTCCTTGGCATAGATTTTGCTTCTATGTTAATTTAGAATTTTCCTCCAAGCAAATACGTTACACTCACTTGGTAAAAGATGAAATTTTATTTCAAATAAACTATACTGGCCAGTTAACAGCAGTGTCTGAACCCTGTGAAATAAACCAGCCATATCATTTTCTTGGGCAGACTCTTCATCCATCCTCCAAGTGGCTGTATCCTTTGTATCTCCCTACTACCTCATAACTAAACCTGTATTAAAAAATTTCGCTTTTATCTTCCTTATTAGAAAGGGGGCTGGTTGCACCGCCTGAGAAGGTGATCGTCTTTGTGCAAGCAACTACAGCTCTACTCAGGCTTTACATACCATACTACTATACATGTTTTCTTCTGATAAGAATGTAACAGCCTGGGGACAACTGCTACCTGCAGTTCTGCTATTAATTATCCTTCAGAGAGATGCTTTTGGGATCACAGCCCTAAACACAACCACAGGGCAACAGGAAAAGCTCCATTCCTACTGCCTGACAATTCAAAGGAAACATCTTTCAAGCAAGGGAAGGCCAGCTATTTTGAATATGATTGCAGAATGAGAAATTATTTAATTATTGGTGAAAACCTAAACAAATCCCTCTAATTGTTTGCCCTATCATGCAAATTAACCAACAGCTTTGATGATATTATTGTATTGTGCACGATAAAAATAGCCAAAAATATTATACTATTTGGAATGTCCCCATAACTGGCCCTATTCCAACTAAGTAACTACGATATGATTTCCACAAGTTAAAAAATACACTGGTTTCAGGCTGTGTGAAACCCCTCTTCTTGGTCACACCTCATATTTCTGCAAAAAATGCATGTGAATCTATAAGCAACTGTATTTACAGCAACTGAGTCTCTATCCCTGTACAGTAGTCAATCTTAACATGCTTGTAGAGAAAATAAAATATTTCCTGAAAAATCACACATTTAAGCAGTTCAAAACAGAGTAGAAAACGCATTTTCAATTCAGCTCCTTCTTTCTGGAAATCCTTGACCAAACCAGGAAAAGATCCAAGCAAACAAATAAGCCTCTTTCCTTGCTAGACCACAAGACAAGGTAAGTCTCGGACGTGCAGGTTTAGTATATACCATTTTCAAGATCACTTGTAGCACTCTACCTGTTAGAGTCTGTCTTGGCAAAATGCTGACTCTGTGCTCGCTGTTACCACTGAAAACGAACCACCTGTATTGGAGTGGAAGATGGTTGAAAAGGACCCAGAGCCTAAGATGTTATGGCTGGTGCATACAAGAACATTTCACAGCTTCCAGTAAAAGATGTGTTTATCACCGCCTTTAACAGCATCAAGAGGTCTAGAGCGAGTTGTTCGTTTGCAATGACAAACACCTGTGAAGCTATGATGCAGCTTGCATGCGTAAAGTCTAAGCAACTTACACAGTAAGAAGTCTTCTTCAGCAGACTATAAATCTAGTCAGTCCTGTGACTTGCGATGCAACTAATCCAGCCCTGGATGTCTTTAAATGCCTTAAGAGGCATTTCTTTTTCCTAAGAAAGTTCAAGCACAAGATAGAAATGAAAAGTAGCTGTTATTTGTTTGATTTTCTACAAAGAGCAAAGGGGGTTGTGATTTCCAAGGCACAAAATACACATACAGAGCTAGATGGGAAACCCTTTCCTAACATCTACATGTAACATGTATAACATGTTGAACATAACATCCACGTTGAAAAAGCAATACAGAATTTTAACCGCAATTCTAACAAAACTAACAGCTGACAACCCAAGAGAAAACACCTGAACTGAGATAAACCCATCCCACAGGGACAGTGTTCAGACAGGAGGCAAGTGTCTATGCAACTCTCTTTGCCAGTTTGCACAGATGAGGTTTTGAGATTTTGAATTTTGAGTTTGATGTGTCAGCTTCACCTAAAGAATTTATGTAAAAAAGCCCCTAAAGCTGTCACCTCCATATTATTTACTTGTCACCACAGATATTCAACAAATACAGAATGATTTAACCGCAATTCTAACAAAACTAACATCTGACAACCCAAGAGAAAACACCTGAACTGAGATCAAACCCATCCCACAGGGACAGTGTTCAGACAGGAGGCAAGTGTCTATGCAACTTCCAATGCTCTTTGCCAGTTTGCACAGATGAGGTTTTGAGATTTTGAAATGCAAGTTTGATGTGTCAGCTTCACCTAAAGAATTTATGTAATTACTAGTATGAATTGGTTAAATTAGTAACACCAAGAACAAGATCCTAATTTTCCAGGACTACAAAATCAATGTACATCTGCATGACACACACAATCTTTCTAAGTATGCACGAACAACAAATCACAAGAATTATTTTAACAGGAAAATAAGATTCTTTTAATACTGACTTTTCAGCTATCAGGCTGCCCCATACGAAAAGACAAATTTGAATGACAAGGTAAATTGGGACGCACTGTTCAAGAACCTAAAATCAGTGAAAAGACTGGTTTCAGAAGTGAATCACTGTACTCCATTAGAAGTGCACAATCAGGCAAAGAACCAGGCCCTTTGTGAACAACTCACATGTATAATCAATGAAAAGGATCCGATACAGTTGAAGGCAAAAGATTTGAGCATCTAAAATTCAAGATTCATTCTCCAGGCTGACAGCCTCAACTTCTAAAAGTTTATTTCAAACTCTGGGAAGAAACTCCTCAGCCTGTAATGACTCATCTCTCACTCTAAAGTTTTCCTATCATACACTTACAAGTGAAAAATAAATCACTGGCTTTCATAACTGCTACCACAGTCACAAAGACCCAGAGAAGGGCTGGATGTGCTTCGAGGGTTTCTCCTTATGTTTATATTCACCTGAAGATAATAACTCTCTTATATGTCAAGCTAGATGAGATGCCATTGATCTCCTCTCTGCAATTTTCTCTCAGAAACTGACTACCCAGTGAGCATGGAGATAATTTCAGCACATCTCAGGCTCAAATTTAAAGCCATTTCCATGCCACAGTCACATTCTTCAGATCACTACATGAATTATGGCAGTCGGTCCACCTCCTGTTCTCTGTGTGCATCTGATTTTAGCATCAGGATCCAGAAAGGAGAGAAAAAAAATTCAGCAATCCTCTTCAAAACATTTTTAAAGCACATTTATTTGTATATAATTTCAGATGGGAAAAAAAAATAGTATAAGCCTAACTCAGATAATATTGCTGATTTTAGGGAGAGAGATTTTATTCACTCAAAACGAGCTCACTACAAAAACATTATGTAAATATGCTTCAATCAGATGTGGTGAAGTGGAAGTTACTGGTAATAAAGTGGAGCAAACTGCATGTCAGTGGAAGCATAACGCACATAAATATTCCCTAAAAATACTGTAGTAAACAAGCTATAGGAGCTATAGACAAGCTACATAACCTCTGCTGTAGCTAGACAGCCTATTAAGAGCTTTCAGTACAGTGAAATCAGAAGTTTCCTGCTCTCTTTCTGCCTTTCCACTTCATGCCTGCTTTTGAATGCATCTCTCATTCAACACCAAAATAATTCTGCCTTGGAAGTTTGAACATCATTAAATTGAAAGATCATTTGAGGTGGCAAAAATATACACAGAAACACACCAATTTACACTGCAAGTATTGCAAATCCCACACGTAATTAAAGTTTACACTTTTGTAGGCTTAAGAGGCATTGAATGGCTAGTTTTAAAGCTATCTACTAGAGTTTTAAATTTTTTGACACATTGTTCAGGATTCTTACAGGAATTACAAACCTTTATCAGTTTATAAGTGCCAAAGTTTAGGTTTCCTAGCAGGGATTGTGACCTCTGTCAGAAGCAACGAACCTCTTCCAATTCACACACCTGAATACCTTGTTGAACAGAGTCTCTGGCTGGAAAAGCCCAAGTAGCTCACGTGGCAGATACAGAATCTGAAGGGTCAGTGGAAATTATCTAAAGAGCTTCCAGGTACTAAGAGGACTCTTGGGGTAAGATTCGCAACACAGCCATAGACCTGGTAACAGTCTGGTCTCTAACAGCAGGGCTGGTTAGAGGCATCACATGAGCTTTGTTCTAACAGTTTACCTTAGGATAGCTTGTAACATTTACAGAACAATCTGTCCTAACACCTTGTTGTAGAAATGCTGTGAAATATATATGCCCTGGTACAATGAGAAAGAATCGATGGAACCAATAAACCAAAGGATTCAAACATCTCCCTAGAGCCAGAGACTGGCTGAGGTAGTTTTGGTTGTTCAGGAGGAGAAAAACCTAGCTAGCACTTCCCAAACTCATGAGGGCAATTGCACCCAGGAGAGTTAACAGTTCTCAAATGCAGGAGCTGAGCAACCTGCCAGGAGACAATTTTAAGCGCGATCCGGAAATGTATGAGACCTATTGGAGAATACCCATCAGTGAATACTCTGGGCTGTGTTGGCTTGGTCATGTTCTTCTACAGGAGCTGAATTTCCCTGCTGACCGTAACCTGCCGTACCTTGTTTTCCATTTGATTCTGCTGTCATGAATATGACCCAGTAGCTCCAGATCCATTCTGTAATTCACTGCATTACTATAAACCGCAAAGGCAAGCCAGAAAAAAACAGAGCAGGTGTTACGCACACTGCTGTTCGTTACTGTTAGAAACACTGAGGAAAATTTGTGTTCTTTCTCCCGGACATGATGCCATATGACGTGGGCAACAGCACTGTGCGGCCCGCACAGAGCAGTGGGGCTGGACACAGGCGAGCCACCAGTCTCCACATTTCCCAGCCCTCCCTTTCTCCTCCTCCTCTGTGATTAAACACTGACATTCACTGTTACGAATTTGTGAAACAGCATGGAAAGTTCTGTGATAACATTTGGTGGGGCTGCCTAGATGAAATGTGTTCAATGGTGCATGCAGCAAATGTAAATTAGTTTACGAAGTGTTTTGTTCCTCACCCCACATGTTCCAGATTTGAGGATTCGCTCAGATTCCAATGGGAAAATTGCTTTTCCCAGCCCAAGCACCAACATCTGTGAGCAAAAACCAGAGCCCTACAATTGTTATCAGGAGTTTTACACTAGACTCAAGTACTGACTTTAAATACACAATTCTGTTTTGAAACAGGAGGAGTCTAAACCACCACGGGGGCAAGGCTAGGATCAGGATTTACAGGTACGAACAGGATGAAAACAGTTAACAGTGAGAACAGTCTTATCTGTATGTGGTCTTTGAGGTGAACAGAGGGGGAAAGAAAACACAATATAGCTCAGTTTTATTCTTAAAGTGAGAAGAAATTACCAAATATAAAGATAAATCACTGCAGATTAGACGGTGCCGTTTTTGCACAATCACTGTGCAGTTACAGAGTTGAACTAGTATTTTTCTGGCTTTCAAAGCCACGGTGCACTAGAGAGTTGGAATTCTGCCGAAGGACCCTGATGATCTTAACGTCACGAGAGGGACTTCTAATTTTTTTGACAAAAATAAAAACAACAGAACTATTTGAACATTTTACTTCACCTTAACCAGACTTCATAGTTTATTTTCATCTGAAAATTACCACTGTTTCCTAGCATCAGAATAAAGTATGTTTGGAAAACACATCATTCGTTAATCAAAGAAAATAATGATATTTCACTAATGAATTAACGCTTTTCAAATTGGGCTAAAAGACTTTATCTTTACTATTTTAATAAACACAGTCAACAATACTGCCAGCAGCCCTATACAGTAATCTCCCCTCGCATTTGATGATAGAATAAGCCATTACTATACAGTGTTAATTAAAGTATCACTTCTGAATAGCAAATCTACAGGATAAACACGCAGTGAAGTAGAGCTTGTTTCTCCCTTACACTTAAAACATATATGGCAACCTATAGGAGACTAAGATATATATGGAATGAGAATCAGAATTTACCATAAACAACATCAGCAAGAAAAAACTTACAAAACAAATATATACTGTATCCCTTCTCCATCACCCAACTCAATTTCAAATAGCTGCTACACCTTCAATAAACAATGTATATACTAACAGAAAGACCAGTTTCTATGCAACTTCTAACAAAACCCTGTAAAGCAAGAGTAAATACCATTCCGTTGCAACACAGAGGGGCAGAGCGTACCGCAGACCAGCACATTGCCAACACCACGGCTCGACGGCAGTGAGATTTTCAGCTCGCTCTACTCTCCAAACTGTTGCACACAAACTAACAGGACTGCAACAAGTTCTGTACTACTGGGGCTCATATAAAGCATCAGCAAAGACGTTTATCACCCTGAAGATTGATATTATTGTGCTAAAAAAACGAGGAGAGAGTAAATAATGGTCTCAGGACTGAGGAAAAAAAAAAAAAAGAGTTTAATCAAGTACAATAAAACATCTGAATCTAACAAAACCTTCTCCTACAAGAAATTGCTTCACAAAGAAAAGCCCCCAAATAAATGTTTTCATAGTTTTGAAATTACTGGTGGAAATGAATTTATGATCAAGAATAGCATCACCAGAAAAAAACCCAGAGTTTCAAAGATGGTTTTTAACAGGGAACAACAACCCAGTCCCGTGTTGACAGCAAATGAACAACATACACATTTAAGAGAACTCACTGCAGTATTTTTTCAGAGCACAAAGCTACTGCTGACATGGAAACTAGCTAGTAAACTGCTGGGTGCTACCATCAGTAATATCTCTAACTAAAAAAAATACTGCCATTAACTGACGCTTCCACAAAGCTTGGCACTCATCAATATTAATAACACGATACCACACTTTTCCTGGGAACCCGGTATTTTAATTCTGCAGTAAAGCAACCTAAAGAACAATTGTTTTAACTTTGTGGTTTTTAACTGAAGCAAGTAACTCAAGCTATGAAGAATCTCAGAGCCTAGTTCACAGAATACAGGGATGTCGTTTCACAGCAGCTTACTCACTTGAGGAATTTTTAAATCACACAGGGAGCACCTTGGAGGTCACTGGGACTACCCCTGAGAGTAAGAGTGACATGGGTGCCTCCTTACAGGTCACTACTAGCACAGTAGCAGCAGGCTCCTTTTGAAGTTTAATTGACCTATGGATTGTCAGTAGAAGAGGTGTGTTATTTGATAAATACACCTTAAAAGCATAGATTTCAGTTAACTTTTTTCAAAATATGCAAGATTTGCTAAAACATTTCAGTGAACAAAATTGTTAGGTGTATCTAGGTTACTTAAGGCCCTGATAACAGAACAAAACATTACAAAATGTTTCTGCAATTTTAATCAGTCTTCTACAGAGTGTCCTGAACAGAATGCAGCCACTTCTAAGGAGAGAGAGAATAAATAAGTCCATACACCATTTGACTGCCGCCTCAGCCTATACCGTAATCCAACCGTCAGAACACAAAATACACCAAACAAGCCAAAACGTACCTCTTCCTACATCCAGCTTTGTCTCATAAAATCAAAGACTTAAAACACTAATACAAGAAACTCGCTATGCAGACTTCACTCTTATTTCAGAATCCACAAATGCTTACTTGTTCTGGAAAGCATTCTCCCTCTTCCACTGCCATTTTCTGTGGCCAGATATGAAACCTGATGACTCAATTAGTTAACACTTTGGACACTGCACCATTGCTAAAAATAGCGGCCTCAGGAAGTGGTTTTCTTTGTTTAGTTCTTTTTTCTTTTTGGGGGGGTGAAAAAAAAAAAGAACTAAACACAGTCACTTGTTAGACTTCCCTTGGCTATTCAAATGGCAAAGGACAAGTGATTGTAAGACTATTAAGTTAGTAACGGAGCGTGTCCCAGGATTCCTGGCTCACTTACCATATTTGCTGCCTCCAATCATTCCCCGTGTATGTAATCATGATCTGTGGAATACCCAAAATAGCTGCAGCATCAGCTGATCAGAAAACCACCGCTGCTTGGAATCACTCATGAAACAAGCTTTTGTCATTCTGCTTATCAGCTCTTTCTAATGCAGACTACTTTGAACTATTTCTAAAGGCAACAATAACATCATTTTACACTCTGTGTGTTTTGAATACCACATATGCCTGCCTCCTACTCATGGTAATTTTATATTTATTCAGATTTTCTGATGACTAATTATGATAGATTTGTGTCGTTGGTTCTAGAGGCTGTTTTCCTGAACTAAAAGGCTGCTCTCTATATACTTCAAGTTTCTAAACTAGAGAGATTAAAAGCAGTACCAAGAGCAAAATCATTTTGCTCCAGAGGGAAGCCCAGAGAGAGGTTCACAATTTCAGTAAAGCAGATCTCTTCCTTTTCAATGGAAGCTATTGCCAGCAGCAGGAATTTTCTGCATACTTCCCTACAGTTACTTACATTAGCAGTAGCTTTAAATAATGTCCATCTTCTGAGAAAAGGAATATTGAAATCTCTTCAATTCACCACAAGCACCTGCACTGCATGCACTATGCTTGCCTGTTACATATCTCACCTCACACAGGTGAGCTGCGTACAGATATTCACTGATACAGAAGAACAACAAAGGGTAAGAGGAGGGAAAAAGATAATCAAGGTCTAATATTTTTATCAGACAAGATATGCCCAATGTCTCATTTGTCTATGAAAGGAAATAATCTATATGTAAAATATTACAAGGATAATTTCAAATTTTCCAGAAACATTTCTCCATGTTTGCATCAACTAGAGCCCAGCCACCAGGTAGGAGCTCTGTGCTCTTGGGTTATGATGCAGAACTTGTTGCTAATTATCTATGTAAAATCTTTCAGAAGGTGCAAAATTTGAGGCCCCAATGTATCACTAATTAACTATTGTAGGCCACGCATTCAGGTGATCTAGCTTGAAATCACTTCATTAATGTCACTGACGATGCACTCTGTTAACAACTGCTCTCTGCTTCTGCACATTTTTGCTTATAGCATTATAGTATCTATGACTAAGACCCACTTCTGCCGCTGACTAAATACAGAGAAGCTAACAGCTGTCTACATGGATGGAGGAGCCTTCCACCTCAATTTAAATACAAGACGATGACCAAGTCAGTGTAAGTGAATTTACCTCACTGACATATCTGCGCAGAGCTCCCTGTAGCAGAGATTTCAATCATCTGCACCACGGTTACTTCAGCAATGTCATTATTGCAAGCTGCCACAACAACGCACAGTATCCTGAAATATTCAATTTCTAAAGCTGAATTTTGATCTAGCGTTACTATTTGTTTTGAGGACTGAGAACTACCATCTCAAAACAATAAAAGGAAACATCCCAGTTCTAAAAACCCAAGAGCACAGGGTTACTATCCAGTGACTGAATTTTTGTTTCTAACTGAAGGAGAGGGGTTGGCTCTGAATAAGTACCAGGTGCCTAAATACCCTTCTTCTGCCTTTGAAAAGGTGCTTGAGAACAAGGAGAAAGGAAATATGATGATTTCTGTAATGGGATTCAAGGGAATCACGTGAAATTTAAAACTTGCAGAATAGTTCTTTTTGTAGATAAAAGGATTAAATTGGGCAGTTTTATGGAAACTCACAAGAGTCCGTCCAGAAGTCCAAGCCCATTGTCGAGTGGTGTCCCCACGCCACCAGGTGCCACTGAACTGCAACCTCCTGTCAGGGGATAGTGACTGGTGACACAGAACTGGCAATCCGACAGCTCTCCTAAAGCTGAATTACTGCTTGTTTGGAAAGGAGGAACAAAGCTTTTAGCGAAAAGGATTCAACACAGTCTCTGCGTGTGTCTGTTTTACCAGCGGGCTGTGCCGCTCATTCCCGAGGCAGCCCAGGTCCCGTGGACAGTGCCAGCAGGGTCTCGGTGACAGCCTGCTCCCTCCAGGAGCTCCTCTGAGACAGCCCTCCCCTACCCATTGCCTGCTCATTTATTCTGCCAGAGCTACTTTGCTTCTCCAGGCGCTGGCTCTTGGCTTTTCAAGTTCACATTAGTATGATGAGACTGGTGGATGATTGACCCAGACCGTTGCCTATTAACCTCCGCAAAACTGTCCTGGTCTAGCTTGTGACATTCCCACAAAAGAAGTTGCCCAATTCTCTCTCCCTTAATTTTAAAAGAGCAACAATCAGAATTACAAAAGAAAAGCACAAAGAAAAATTAAAATCTGCCAGCACCAAAAGGTCATCTCAGCACATTCACATCCATCAATTCAGCTCTGATTACTGAAAGCTCACGTCATAAATCATAGTGACACTGTATTTTTTTTAACCTTGTGGATCAGTTTTACAGCATTCAGAATGATTTCTCACATGCATGCTATTAACAAAGGGTAATAAAGGAAAGGTTCAATACTAATGACAAAATAAATTTATTATAGACTTTGGGTAAAATTTTCAGGATCCTTTTGTTGCTTTGCATCCTGAATTACACGAACATGACTACAGTCATTCTCAGCTTGGGGAAGAGAAAGGGCCTTGGATACAATCACGTAATGAGTAGCTATGCAAGTAAAAAAAAAAAAAACTCAACAATCTATCTCCTCCCCTCTTTGAAAAAGAAAAAAATGACAAACCCCTTTACAATCACATTAAAATGGCAGATTTGGTACAGATGGAGGATTCTTTTAAACAGAATAGTGGAAATGTCCTTTTACATTATCGCTACTCTGCTCCCCAACCAGATGGAGTGCTTATGATTACTGGCTTGGAAGCGACTTGCAAACAAAGCAACACATGGCAGAATTCAGCAGAAAGAAAAACATGGTTTGACATGACATACAAACAATATAAATATCTTCCCAAGAATTGGAAAGACAAGCTGAAATACTTTAAACCATAATCTGGAGTTACTGATCCAGATTTTGCAAGAAGAAATAGAAACTTTTTTTTTTTTCTGAAACTGCAGTGGATGACATTTCAGACAGTTCGGAAAGCTGAGGAGTCAGTTGAAGCCCACCAGAGCAGGGGATTTATACCTCTGTAGTATTTCAGGCACCCCTTTCAGAGAGCAAATGGTTGACAAATGGCATCAGTACAGATGTGTGCTTATGTAACTTAGACCTACAAAGGGTCCTCAGTTTTAGAAACTTCTCATATCACAGAAACCAGTGGTAGTATCTGAGATATTTAGTATCGTTATCTAAAATTCTGTTCTAGTAATTAAAATAATGGCTAACGCGTGCCACAACTGAGACTTTAAAACAGCAGTTCAAGTGCAGACATTGCAACGGCTACCCAGAGCAACTGGATGTGCACCAGGCAGTTCCCTGGGACCCACAGGCCATAGGTTCATATGCAAAGCCAGGAAAGATGCATATTGCATACAGCAAGAGAGGCACAGTGAAGCTCATCGGACAGAGACTCCCCCTTCTTTCCATCTAAGGGACCCCATCTCAAACACATTACACTCTTAACCTCTATGGACAGCTATGAGGCTTTTACAAAGCTCCTACCAAGAGAAAATGCACATTTACTCATTTATACTTTAACTGCTAAAATCATGGACACTGAGAATATACAGCCTGTCCTGGTTTCAGCTGGGATAGAGTTAATTTGCTTCCTAGTAGCTGGTACAGTGCTGTGTTTTGGATTTAGCATGAGAATATGATAACACACTGATGTTTTAGTTGTTGCTGAGCAGTGCTTACACTAAAGTCAAGGACTTTTCAGCTTCTCGTGCCCTGCCAGCAAGAAGCTGGGAGGGGGCACAGCCAGGACAGCTGATCCAAACTGGCCAAAGGGATATTCCATACCATGTGATGTCATGCTCAGTATATAAGCTGGGGGGAGTTGTGTCCAGGGGAGCGATCGCTACCCGGGGACTGGCCGGGCGTTGGTCGGCAGGCAGTGAGCGGTTGCATCACTTCAGGGTTTTTTCCCCTGGGTTTGGTTCCTCTCTCTCTCGGTGTTTTACTTTTAATTTCAATTATATTATTGTTTGTATTATTATTTTATTTCAAGTATTAAACTGTTCTTACCTCAACCCCCAACTTTTCTTACTTTTGCTCTTCCGATTCTCTCCCCCATCCCAGCAGGGGGCAGGGTGGGTGAGCAAGCGGCTGTGTGGTGCTTAGTGGCCGACTAGGGTTAAAGCATGACACAGCCACAGGAAAAAAAAAATCCTTTACTAGTTACAAAATACCAAGATAATCAGCATCATTTGTGTATGATTTTTTTTTTAATCCGACTGTTCAATCACCATCCAGCATGAAAATCTTCTATGTTTGCTATACCACCATTCAAATGCTGCCAGCTCAGTTTATCTGCAAAAACATCCACAGAATTAGAAATCTATAGTCAGAAGCATGAAGCATACATTCTCTTTCAATAATACAAAAAAAGAATATATACTTAATAAAATAAGGATAGGAAAACAATTCTCCAAACATTAAGCTGAGGTCACACAGCAAGCCGAAGATACACACACTTTTTTTTGCCCAGAAAATTTGCTTTATGCTCCTGTGTAATCTATTGCTCCTCAATAGAAAGTATCTACAAAATCTGTAAATCTGTTAATTATTTTTTCTTCATCTTAACTTTGACAAGGTTATTCATCTGCCATCACGCCAAATAATCTAAAGCTCTGCAGAACTAAAAAAAGGAAATCCTGTAACTTCTGCTACAAGATACTTAAAATTTCTCTTCAAAGGCTTTCCAAATGAGTGAACGGGAGGCCTCTGGTCTCATCCTATTCTTCCTCAGCACTAGCTAGGATCAAAACTCTAAGACTGAAATGTGATCACTTTTAAAGGATAGCCTGCAGTAATTTTTCAGAGATCTCCAAACGCTCCGAAACAGCATGCCTCGAAGCCAGCTTTGCTGTGACCTGTGAAATTCAGCACGTTACAGATACTCAAAATGCCCATGAAAGACACACACGCAAGTGCTGCAGTGTTTACTCTGTCAAGATCCGCAACAGCTCCTGTTACCTCACGATCAGCTCTTCGTCTCCCCAGTATATGCTGCTTTCAATAGCAAGGCAAGGGACTCTCAGGATTACAGACTAAAGTAAGTGACGTGTGGTATGAGCGGTATGCCCAAAGCATCTGAACTGCTATCTACAAACCCTCTTCAAATTCCATTTTTTAACCCTGTATTGTTCCCTTAAGTTATCAGAGTAGGTTACATATTTCCAGTCTGCCCTGCTAATCATCTCAAGCTTTCTGAAAGAGCACTTCTTGTTTCATTTTCATCCATTAGCTGTGGTTTTCATGCCCAACTTCTAAAGCTCCTTTAACTTCCAGCTGCCTTGGGGCTAAAACATCAGCAAACTCTGCCCCAGAATAACCCTGTCCCCGGGAATAGGAACAACTGCGACCAAGTGGAATACAGACTGTTAGATTAACCCGAAGTTCCTGTCCAAAACAAACCATACATTACTTGAGGCTTCCACCACTGAGGCTTCAGCAATTTCTTCTCCTCCTTGAATACATTGCCTCTACAAGGCAAAAGGAGCATCTTCCACCTGTATCCTAGAGAAAGGTAATTTTGCAAAACCACTGCCACAATATCGCAGAAATCCCATAATCAGCTGCCGTGTGAAAATGGAGCTTAAGATAATACTTATCAAGGCAACTTCTAGCTGTCAAGACCACTCTACACTCTTCAAATCATAAAGAACTAAAGAGAGCAGCAGAGTTTCATTATACCGTCCTGTAAGCACTAAGAGAAACAGCCTCAGTTAAGCCAGTTAAAAGACCTTGGCTTTATTAAGATTTCCTTCTCTCCCACTGATCACCTAGAAGACACCCATGTCATTGATTTGCTATGGACAGCACCTCAATAAGCCTTTGGAAAAAAAATGGGCTAATAAAGCTGCAAGCTGGAAGAAGCGTTTACATAAGCATCATGATGAAAATCACATGATCGACTCCTGAGCAAATTGACTTGACACCATCATGCTTGAAAAATAACCAGTAAAAGCCAATTAGGAAGGGAAAAACCAAGAGCCAGAGACTCCACGCAGCCCAATGTTTAGTCAAACCACAGACCTCACATGAACTCTCATGGAGATGAGGGGAAGAGCAAGGGCAAAGAACTATATATGGAAAGCACAAGGAGACATGGTATCAGATCTTCCTATATCATCTTGAAGCATTGCTGATGTTTGCAAATTCTCTGCTGATTAATCAGATGGCTTATTGCATGCCATGCATCTTGTTCCAAGACGTGCTGAAAATTGGAGTTTTGTACAAATTGAAAGCAGCAACTGCCTTACTCCTTCTTTGACATACTTCACTGGAGCAGAGGATTCCAGAAAGTAGAGATTCCTTGGATCTGAACTCAGCATTCTCACTAAATATGGAACTTCTATTTGTTAACAGAAAATAATACTAGCAAGCTAGTGAAATCAGTGGCTGTTGATGGTTTCCATAGGTGCGTAGGTATGTAACGTACATAAGGAAATAAAAATCACATGATAACATTATTGTACTACAGCTTAGGAAAATAATGAACAGTTCAGAAATAACTTTTTCAGTTTTTTAAGAATATACCAAAAAACTACTTGAAAGTATCAGAGAAATGTTACATAAACTATACTGTCCATTTGTATATGGTATCCATGTGACAAAAAGTTGGCTCTCTCTCAGTCTGAATTCTATTTCCGGCAATATTCAATATTCCAGGATTGCCAGGAGCAAAGAATTAATCATTAAGATTCATGGTGACAACAGCAAAGTATTTAATCCTAAAGTTGAGTTAGGCACCAGAAATGTGACTGCTAGCAAATAAGCTGTTCCAAACACTCCTTCTCTCTGTTGTCTATCTTTTAGGCTTATTCTGAACACAACTGCGATATGAAGCCACAGAACTGCCAGATGGTTTCAAAATGCTCAGACATGGTTTCTACACAGAAGAAGAAATTTCTATCACGTAATACATTCCAAGAGCAATACTGCAAAAGCAGTAGTTGTCCAGGATACCTGACAATTGACTGTCTCTGCAAGACCTGAGCCAAAACCCCCCTCACTATGAACAAAATATTTGACTTTACACCTTGACTTTGCTCATTCCGCAAGACTGCTTAAAGGAACAATTCAAATGAAAACAGAAGTAGACTTAAATACCAAGAGCAGTATGCAAGTGTATCCACTTACCACGGGAAGTAGGGCATATGAGGCGTGTGACGCCCTGTGAAATAAACGCAGCCTAACACAGCTATCAGGTAAGTATAGTGGCTTACTAATCTTTGTTTAGAGACGGTGCAGGGCATTGTCCAAGAAAAGAAAAACAGAACTACAGAACTAACTATAACTAATCCTTTGAATCTGTTCCCAAATGCAGTGGAGACAATTCGATGGAGCAGTATTATGACCAAGGCTACTAAACACCAGTTAGCCTGTTACTCACTCCAGCATATAGACTACGGCCAAATTATTACACTGTAAAAATGTGTGCAGACACAAGGTAAAACTTTCACAAGAAAACTAACGTGAAAATAGCTTGCCTATGAAGTGATGGGATTTCTAACACGTGCAGAGTTTAAGAACACTGGACAAAAAAATAGAATAAAAATAAGAAATTGGCAGAAATAAATTAGCAAAGGTGATTATGGATGAAGGTAGACAAAAGGAGCTCTTGAAATCACACCTAACTCTATTTCTAACGATTCTATGAGATATAGGAGCATTAAAGCTCCCCTGCAGGCAAACCACATTCAGCATCAGAGTCAGTGGGAACAAGAAGCCATTGAACACAATCCCCCGGCCACGTAAAGTCGATCTGAGTCCTGCCTACAGACGCTGTATGGGAGAACATGCTGTTCACACGGGGCCACAGCCTGCTGTTCTCCAAGGCACTGTCAGGACTGCTGGACCTTTCATCCTTTAAGAGTTACTATTTCAAAGTACTCTAAAATGTCTTCAAATTATACTTTGGAAGGACTTCCAAGGAAAACTGCAAGTTTAAAAGTTCTCATAATCATTATAACTATGTAACAATAAGATGTTACAATGCAATGAACCCAATCAAAGGAAAATGAGTGACTGTAAGTGTGGTTGATTTCAGCATCACTCAAAAGTGATCCCCAGTCTCAATATTGACATAGCCTGATTGTTAGGACACACACAAACTAGTCAGCAATGGTCAAAAGATTGCTATACAGTAACCGTTCACAGTTATAGGATGCTGTTCCCAATTAAAACATTAACCTGCATTTGTTGTGGAAAACGACCAAAATCTAGCTTCAACCTCCAGTAAGTGCTCTGTTCAGCAGGTTCCCCCCATCAACTTCCTTTCGTAAGGCACTATTAATTTCAAAGAAAATGTGTATCAAAGAGAAAGCACCATGAGCTACACAATCTTAAGTGCACTGTCCCTTTTCAACACAGTCACAGCAAAATCTCAAGTGATTTCTCTTACTTAATTTTCACTCTCTTCTATTCAATGGCATAAAATCAAGGCATGGACAAATTATAAAATAATATATAATTCACTGAATTTCCAGCTTCTTAGATATCAGATTAACTTTGTTATTGCAACAGCACTGAGGCTGTGAATACCGCTTTCCAAGAATACAGAGAGCATTCAGATTAGAATGTAATAACCTCAAGATGTATTACACCAGGAAGGGGTAAACATTCTTCTGCATTGGGGTTATGCAGGAATTTCCCCAAAACAGAGGAAAATGAATAAAATAAATAAAAAATCATCTCATCAAGATAATTTCTGACATGCTGCTGGGGGATGAGGACAGCTGTGCAAACTGCATTCCAAACAGGACTTACATTTGTCAGCACAGATGTATAAAAATATGTCTTAGTTCTCACTGTAGTGCTGGCAGCTTGGCTAAATATTAATGCTGTCCCTGAAGCGCTGCTACTGATTCTGGATCCCTTTATGTGTATTACACACATGAGATGCTGGCCACATTTAAGACGGATGCTTTCTGAAGTTGCATTAGAACTACAAAGGAAGAGAAAAGGGCAGCTTCAGAGACTGCATCAATGCTTGTATGGCTCCCTAGGAATTACGGATGGGAGAGCAGGAGGAAACTGTAGGATGCACAACTCCTAAAGATAGAGGTGAGCTGTCAAATGTATAGCAAGTTGATAGTGGATTATACTGGGTTGTAGTGCAATACTTTCCAGCTATACTGCAGGTATTTTAAGATACAACAAGAGAACTTTTATTGTATGGTAAAGCAGCTCTCCTAAAACTTGTTCAAAAATTTAGGGTGCCTTTTCCTATCTTTGTAGGCAAAATACAAGAGTCACAACTACTAAAGGTCTTTATGAAGGAGCTACGTACCTCTCTTTGCACTGCCTTAACTTATATGCATCACACTTTGTATCTGGTAGTCATGGTATACTTATCAAAATGTGTTTCAAACTATACGAGGTTAGAATACTACTGGGTTTTGCCCTGGCTTGCATAGCTATAATCTGTGCTACATCAGTGAAATAGGTTCATGAAGCTTCTGATACCTGATTTCACACCAAACATTTTGAGCAGATGCACAAATACACCTTGGAATGACTGCATGAACAATGCAGTCATTACAACAGCACACATGGCCATATTCTGTTTTTTTCTAACCTGCTTAGTTAGCATTGCATTTCTTTTCCTTGGCAGAACCTTGAAGTCTGTAGCTACTATTGTGGCTAGCTCTCACATTCCCTTTCTCTCGGTGAACTGTTATTTCTTATCTGGTGTTAAATAGCTTTCACAGGGCTTCTAAAATTACAGTATAGCAGTAGTATTTCTTATATGTGCATTACCTACATGATGCTTCATGAAAAAGCAGTCCCTTGGCAGGACAAATTAGCTAGTGTTCACGCTGCATTATGGAGGAGGCAGCAGCTGCTATATTTAGGGTTCTGAATATCTTCTTCCATTATAAATCTATTTATTTTACAGATCTCAAAACTCACTGATACAGATATACCTTTTCTGATTGATGAAAATCCTATTTAACTTTAATTAACAACCCAATCATAAAAAAGTTGTCATTTTCCCTTAGTTATCTATTTGCCTTAGTAAAATAAAAATCACATACAAAATCACCCAAAGGAGCTTGGGCCCCACTGAAGCAGCATCACTGGCTCACCGTGCCGGGGATTCAAGAGGACCCATCACTCACAGGGAAGGGTGTACCCCTGCACACCACCTGCAACGCCCGTGAAGATGGGAACCCTCCCGAGCACTGTGCCAACAACATCGGGGCAGGAAGCCCATGGGATGTGCAACCTGGCTGCATTCATCGGTAGGAGCAGGAGCATGCACTCTGCTTTTGGGAGTTCAAGTTTTGCTGACACCACATGGCTAGAAACACATAAAACAGAATACTCTTATCTTTTTCCTTGCAATAAAAAAAACCCTAGAATTTTAAAAATTAAAATGCTACAAGAGATAAAATCAAGCTTTTAAGATGTTGTCCCAGCAACCTCAGTTGAATTTTTCTTTGGCAAGTACATTACAGTTTCACAGACAAGAGCTTCCTATTTTTCCATAAAACTTTTTCATTTTCTGAGCAAGACATGAACAATTAGAACTTCATGACTAACACAGAGATGGCACTTCCTAAATTCTCCCCGCCGCAGCAGGCATTGGTATTTAGCATAATTGTAGCATGCAGTATTTTGTATTGCAGCCCAGAGCTTTCTCCAAAATGATTATTACATCCAAATAGCATGCTGGATTTTATTAACTGAAATTGTAACTATCCCCCATGAACTGCCAGGACAAACCATAAATCCTGTATCTATACCTTCTGTGAATAATCCCAGAGTCCAATAGTTTTTCTACATTTCTCCATTCTTGTCTCCAGGGCAGTGGCTAACAAGCTCTAATCATATTGAGGCCATCTTGGATGAGCCAAGGCTTTAATGTGGTTTTTAAAAGACATCTAAAATACATTTTAAATGTATCACTGATCCAATTTTTGTTTTGGGTAAAGTCATCTCTCCAATAACTTACCTATGGTTTTTGTAATGGTAGGAAATGTAACAGATCTTCCCAAAGACTCATTTAATTGTTCAGACAAACAAATCTCTGCACGTGCGTGCACACACACACTCAGAGTTCGTGTTTATTAGGTATCTGTAAAAATATTCCCCAGTCCAATACATTTGAACATGCAGACAGACAGCTGCTGGTCCAAAACCAGCAGAGAATAATGTTGATCCTGAATTTAAAACAAAAGGAAGCCATGGACCTCATCAACTGGATTTTACTGGCTTCAGCAAAGAGGAATAGAGAAGTAACACACTCCTGAGACACAAAGCAGTATAACCACTAAGTAAAAGATGTCTTTTTTCCCATAAATAAATAAAGCCTGCTTAGATTTGCACACATACGACTGCTGCTCAAAGTTAGAGCAAGGCACTTATGAATCTGAATACAAAATTTGACCTAACTCCCACATAATTTATTAAGGAATCTAATTTTTAATTACCAGGCATTATAAATTATTTGACTATATAAATTAAAGCAACAAACACAATGAAAAGGGAAAATTAATGCATCAGAAACTGTATTTTACTAAAGTACTTTAGTACCTGTGCTTTATGTTCAATTGGATTTTTCATGCTGTCTAACAAATACCACGTAGTTTGCAGCACGCAGGTGCTCTCTACAGTAACATTGGATCTCATTTGAGATTTAACAGCAGAGAATTTAAGAGGAGGGGAAATACTTCCATTTTGATTTGAGTTGTAAGCACCATCTTGTGGAACAACAAAGCCTACAGATTAGAAAAAATACAGGTTTACAAGCTTCTCTCATAAACTGACTGGGAATGCTACCTGGACATAAAACAAAGAACATACCAGAATAAAACTATCTCTCTCTCCTTCAGACCCACAATAAAAATGAAAAGCAGCTTTTCTCCTACCCAAAGCATTAAGGCAATCTTGTCCCTACCTACCTGCATACAAAGCCCTATGGGCAGCAGAGCTGACACATTCATTGGCAAAGAATTGTACATCAGGATTCCTGGGGCTGTAATGAGAAACTACAGTCCCTCCATAATGTAGAGTTCAGCTCCATTTCCCCCTCTTCTCTTCCCTGTCTCACAGTACTATTATAAACTGTCATTTCTGATTTACAGAGCAAATGTCTTTCTCCCTAGAAGAGGGTACTTATCACAAAAGCTCAGCTCAAGCACTTAGTAAAATATTAGTCTGGTAAAATGAACCTGCACTGTAGATGCATAATGCTAACTTTCACCAGGGGACATGTGGTGTTCGGGTTATGGAAGATACCATTCAACAGACTGGCTGGGAAGGCATTCTCCTTTCAGATTAAAATAGCAATAAACATCTTGTAAGTGAAGGAAAAATATACAGCTACAGGATTTTATAGAATAAGGCACATGCAAACTTGTGTGATCTATTTTTTCCCTAAGCACTGTTAATGATATTATTATTATTATTAATATTATTGTATACATCAGCATGCAGCAGACAATTCTCTTGCTCCCACACAATTCCATGGAATTACTTGAAATGTAAATAGAAAAAGCAGAAAAGCTTTTCTACAAGGGCTAGTTCATCTATGAATATTAAACTAAAATGAACCCTTCATGGGGGCTCTGACAGACTGCTGCAGGATGGAAAACCATGTCATTACTGACATGAATCATATTTCCTAAAATTAGTGGCAAGAGAGTGCTCTTTTAAGTAAGCACCATCCACATGCCTAATATCAAATCAGTATGTATGACCCAAATGAAAATTCATTATTCTTATTGTTAGGACTTCAGTAGAGATACAAGTGGAATGTACATAACTAGCATTCTGTATTTTTGTTATCAACTACTTTAGCGCTTTGATCTAATCTTACCATATGCACGTAAGGCTGAAAAATCACTTCTTAAAAGCTTACAAAAGAAGCAAAAGAGGTGGGCAGCAGCTTTGCCTCTTGTGACAATAGTGCTGGTGGATGTGCTGCTCCTGGTGGTGTCCTGCTTAATTTAGCCCGTCATGTAAATCCATATGTATGAGAGTATTAACTGTGTTACCAGGAAAATCACTGGACTGTAAAAGAATGATTATAACACAAAGAGGGTGGGACTACTAGGATGATACATACAGCCTTCAAATATCAGCAAGATTTGGGAGTTAAACTGGTACTTATTTGCAAAAAGATTCTACAAATGCAATTACCACTTAAAAACTCACTGGACATTGATACAGGACATGCCTCTCACTCTATATCCAAACACATCTGTACAACTGTAAATTTACTTAAAAAAAGCTCCCCCATGTTTTTATGCTGTTATATTTCACTTATTTATTACCACTAAGAGCTTGGATGAAACACAATACCCCTTAGCACCTTAAAGTCTTCAAAGATCCCAACTTGCCTTTTGCAAACTTAGAGGTAAATGGATGCCATGGCCAAATTCCAGCTCAAGGAATTCAGTTCTCCCTAACCCAGTTCCCAAAGCAGTGGCGATTACCTATAGTATTCTTTATCTGCTGACCTCTCCTATTGGCTACATTTGCTGCTAAACATTTGGCATTTTCTGTGCCAACATTAGAGGTTTCTTACCATATTTTTTTTCTTTTACTTTTCATGCACAGAAAAATATTGGATATACACAACATACTATGAATTGTATCATGCAGTTAGCAAAGTCCTTCAGGATTCTTCAAATGAAAATAAACACTTTTTTCATTAAAAATACAGTGAAATAATGGGTAATGATAGAAATCACAGAGGAAAGATGTAAATAATGGCAACAGGTCAATGCCACTGTACCTTCATAATCTCAGGTCTGCCTGCAAAATTAGTGCAAATAGCCTCACATGTATGACTCACATTTTCCATTGCTTTTCAACTTTCAGGGCACTCAGCTTACCTTGAATACATACAGTACGATCAGAAATTATGGCTGTGTAATTTCAGTTATAACAATTAGCCAATAACTAGATACTAACCCTAAATGGCTTAGATTTCTAGCAATAGGGAAGGATGTACTTGATATTTTTGAAAGACACCTTTAAAGCTATGTAATATATAGAAGCCAAGGGAGACTATGGAAAACCTGTGAGGATTAAATGCAAAAATAGCATTCCTTCTGCTTTTAGTACAGTTTTATTAATGAGGTCTCAAAAACTGCAAAATGAAATACAACTTAGTAAGAGAGATTCAGTTTCCTCACCCATACTCTGCAGAAAGTGCCAACTGGAATTTCCAGCTTTTCTTTTTTTAAATACACTCAGCTGACAGTGGTTTAAATAGCATCCTTGCCAACCAGAACTTAGAGCCCTCCTGCACAGGTGTTTACTTCCGTTATGCTGAACAACAAACTCATAGACATAAATCACAATATTCTGATAAGCTCCCTCTCAGGCCAGCACAGCCATAAGATACCCCTGGAAGGATAGGATTTGACCGCATGGGTATGAGCTGTCACAGCTTGGACACGGGGAAGCCGAATACCAACGCACACAAAAGAGCAAGGTCTGGCACAGGCGCACAGAGCCAAGTTTATCCTGGGTGACTTCAGGCCTTCAACTGAGGTCCCTGAGGAAGGTCAGTAACAGCCCACAGGCAGGGAGAGAGGTTGGCTGAACTGCTCTAAGAAGGTGCCCAAGTCAGCTTCTGGAGGTGTCATTCTCTTTCCACGGATTACTGAGGGGCATGAAGGTCCTAATTCAGGTGCCATGAATTTGATCCTAGTGAAAGCTGAAAGCTAGGTTAACCTCCTCACTTTCAACATCAAAGATGTTCAAAACAGTCCCTTTCCTCATTTTTTGTGCGAGATGGACATCTGACCGGAGAAAGTAGCCAGCTTTCTCCATTTATATTTTACTGGCATCATAAGAGCAGCAAATAACAAGTGCTGAACTGAAATATCTCATAGGGATTTACAGATTTCATTTAACAGTCACTTTTAACTGTTAAATGACTAATGGGTTAATTCCCTCTTTGGCACAAAGCCTTTACTCAGAGAGTATGTGAGACTTTGCAAGCTGTTTTCAACAAAAACATATGGGAAATAGTAAACTTGTCCAGGTTATGTTTAAAATAGGATATTCTGTTTAAGTAATATTTTAGATAGTCCCCTTAGAAAACAAAAATCAATCATGATGGGTTTTAATGTTCTGTTTTGGACAGCATATGAATAAATATAATAATTATTCTCTTTCCTTCCCACTTAATCCTGCTGCCTTCCCAAGCACTGAATCATTGCTGTCCTTCGTTACTAAAACGCACAACTGAAATGCTGATTAGCATCCCAGATGCTTGATAACAGAGACAGTAATCAATATGTCTTCTTTAATCTGTCTGTGGAGGACGTTTCGTCCCCTTGCTTTTGGATACAAGCTCTGCTACTGTGATCCATGGCTTCAATATCATCTCTAGATTGGATTAGTGCAGAGCACTCTTCTTTAGTTATTCCTTATCTTCTCTTAATACATTGCATCACTGTGCCACAGCTGTTGCCTATTTGCTGAGTTTGAAAGCACTGGTTTAAAAAAACTAAAGCTCTAAATAGTTTTGGATCATGCTGCCTGAGAGAGACTTCTGCAGCCGTCCCACAGCGCCACAGGGAGCAACTGGAGCTGCAGCCTTCGTCTACGGAGCTCATGTACGTGAACTGCTGCCACTCGACTTACCCAATTGCTCTGGGGTTTTGGTGGGGTTTTATTTTATTTATTTGTTTGGTTTTTGTTTTAAGAGCCACAGTAGAAAAATACTGTCTTTCAGCAAGTCAAAAGCTGCAAGTGGACTTTCCTTTGGGCAACTGCAATAGGGAAGATTTAGATTTTGGCCTGAGTTTTGCAAGTAATACCACACACATGCTTAGCTTTAAAGACAGGAGCCATCTCCCTGAAGCTTAACAAGAGACAGGTGCATTTGTTTGGTATTTGTTTTAAGAGCCACAGTAGAAAAATACTGTCTTTCAGCAAGTCAAAAGCTGCAAGTGGACTTTCCTTTGGGCAACTGCAATAGGGAAGATTTAGATTTTGGCCTGAGTTTTGCAAGTAATACCACACACATGCTTAGCTTTAAAGACAGGAGCCATCTCCCTGAAGCTTAACAAGAGACAGGTGCAGACACGCTTCAGCCAAGTCCTGCTATTTACTTCCTGGATGTTCAATTTATAAACATGTTCTTTTGTATTTCTGCTTTGTAAAACAAAACAAGTCTCTTTAAAAATCTGTTTTGTGTGTCTTTTTTAGAAAATACTGCACAGTAGTATCACAACGTGACTACAGCTAAATATATCTTCTACATTGCAGCTTTTACTGCATTATAAGGCAGCCAACTTTAAGACAACATCAATAATTTAAAAACTCAGCTATGTGCAGCAACCTAATTGGATTATCTTTACTTGGCAATTTTTTCAGTAAGATAATTAGCTTCTTTACTTTTATAGGAATACATCGATGGAGATCTTTCAGTAAACCCATGTAACACAATCAATAGACATAAAATCACATGCAATTATGAAACATTTTTTCAGCAAGTACTTTTCTTCTCACTGTTTCGGTAAAAGGAGTGTGCTGTTCAAAATTAAGCTAACACAGTAAATCAGGTTTGGACACAAAATATCTCTGGAGACTGAGATTCAGAGAGCCTTCTCCAGAGAACAGCACAGCAGCTGCCAGAGCCACCACCCACAGACACCAGAGCTGCCGGGACGCAGGCCCCCGTTTCTGTGATGGAGCTTCCTCATGATGCTTGCCTCCAGGAAAGGACGCTTTTAGCTCCAACTGGCTGAAGAGGTCCTTTTTCACCGGTGAGCAACTGGGCAAGAGCAGAGGAAAATACCCTTTTTTCCTATGTTACATTTTGTATGGTGTAAGGCATAAAAGCAACATAACGTTGGACTGAGAAGATCGTCTCTTGGTGACTACAGAAAAGGCAGAAGAGGCAGTAAGTCCCTAGGCCTCATGTGTCAGCCTGGAGCCAGCCATGACGAAGGCAGCCAGCCAGCAGCAAACACGAGGATCAGAGATTTAGGTGGGATACAGCCTGCGCGAATAGACTACAAAGCAGCCGAGAGGATCTTTTGCCCACAGAAAAGTGAGAGGTGCTTCATTTCTTTTCTTTTTTTTTTTTTGTGATTTAAAGCTGTAACCACGACTCAAGTCCCCCTGAAAAACTCAGTTCAACCAGTCAGAGCATTTTAAAGGCCAGGTTGTCTATACTGGAGTCTAAACCAAAACCAAACAAAAAAGCAAGCCAAAACACACAAAAAATTCCTAACTTAAAACCAAGCCTAGCTGGCACAAGGAAGCTGCCCTTTGCTTAGTCCCCAGAAATGGATAGATAGAAGGCTGAGATGGTTACTTGTGTGCACAAGCGCTAATGCACAGTTCTTTTGTTGCTCCTGACATTTTCATCCAATGCAAACAGCCATCACGCGGAAACCATCACCACCACCAGCGCCGCTGGGTGAGTACCCAGTGTCCACCTCATTCATATCTCCTTCCGATGGAAGGTGACCCACTCTAAAGTCCCTGTATGTTCCCTGATTCAAAAATGAAAACTGTCAGGTCCAAGGATTATCCCACCGGGGCCTGATAGGCCTTAGTCTAAACTGATTCTCTCCAGACTCAAGGCTACTCCCTGTTCATGTGGGCTGCAAGCCAAAATCGTTTGCCAAACCAGGGGGATGAAGCTGTGTCTTTCTGGGGGCTGACATTCTCTTCAGCACAGACAGGGGGAAACATGGAAAGTCCCTTCATTGTCTGAATCCAGAAGGAATTATTTGGGCCAAAGATTTTAATTACAACTGACAGTGCAGGCGTCCTGCTGATGGCAGCCATTTTACTGATGCGGCATTATCCCTAGTGACACCGGCAGTAAGGAATAGCTGCCAGCTGACCCACATTTGTAGGTAGAACCTACTGACCTGAGGAAGACTGCTCAAGCCCAGCATCAATTGAACGAAGTGACTTCAAAAGAGCCATTATGGAGCAAGAGATTTCAGTAAATGTGCTGACCAACATGTGCTCCTGTAGCTCCTGCTCTCCCTAGCACAGGTGCAAAAGATCAATACCGTCTGCTGCACTAAGCACATGCAGTAGGTTGGGAGCCCAGCTTCCCCAGGCTCTGCAAGGAAACCACTCGTGCTGCCAGGTCTGCATTTCCAGAGCCTGTGTGTTTCAGAAGGATCCTGACCATGGAGGCAGCTGGGGCTGAAGGTAGTTTTCACTGAAGTCTGTCTTCTCACACAGGGGACGATGCGTGTACAGGGATTGCACAGCGGGTGAAGTCAGATCGCACAATCTGTCCCTTTCAAGCTCACGGTCATACGATGGCAATCTCTCATTTGAAATAATTTTATTGACTCTTCTTTTTACTGCACAGATGCTCCTTAGCTCTCTATGGGTGACCCAGCACGCTCTGTAGCAATTACAGAAATCAGGTATTCTCCACTTATTTTCATTTAAAGCAGCAATAAGAGGGAAAGATCACCTCAGCAGCAAATACTCCATGGACCTCTAATGGTTCACAGATGAGTGAGTGAGAGCCATTAATCTACAGACTCAGTATGAATTCTGGGTAATGGAAGAAAGACATCAGTAGAAGTTTCCACTACAGAGTATTTGCAGACCTGGACTTGAGACTTCAACTTCTGAGACTGTGATGAAATGAAAGGCTAGAGTTCATACGACAAGGAAAAAGCCTGGTTTTGACAGACGCACAGCCAGCACACAAGGATATGTCTTAACAGCAAACTGCTACCTTACAAAATGCCCTAAGGTGCACACACTATATACAGTATGCTATTTAAATTGTCTAGTAATGTATTCTGCAGTATCCTCTCTGACTTCCTTCCTCAAGCTTAAGGGCTCATGTGGAAGCCAATACATAAGCAGTGTTACCAGAAATGCATAAAGTCCCGCTGGCAGAGAAAGTGGGTCTTTTTTCTTACCCCACTTCCGCTAATTTTTTTGAAAAACAATTAAACTATTTTTAGGAACATGGTTCACTTTGAAAGGTTGCATCTCAACGCTGTTTTCTTGCGCAAAAGATAACAGAGAACCATGTACCCAAGAGCTATATGTTACTGCTATGTCTGCTATCTTGCATCAAACCCTAATGGCCCTTTAGAAATTTTAAGATATTTCTTGGAGAGATACAGCAGCAGAAAATTATCAAAAATGACACTCACATCCACACTGTAGATTAATATGCCCCAAGACATTTTTGAAGGCTGGAAATGAATTCATATTCAAAATGACAAACTCTATTATGACTAGTAGACTAAATATTTGTAATTAAGCTGTTTACAGAGCAATTACAGAAATTTTAAAAAAAATAATATTGTTCTAAAAACAAAATGAAGCTAAAAGTGTCTTCAAAAATACTCAAGTAGTGATGACACTAAAGCTCCCAACCATCATGAAGATAAGAAGCAATCAGCACACAAGTGGAATACTTTTATCAAATTGTGCTTCTAAGTTTTCAGTCCCTTGCTGCACTATTTCTTTTGGTCTCACCTCAATATAGAAAATGCCAGTGACATATCAAGCATGAAAGCCTACCATTCAAATAGGTATGTTCTCATAAGCCTAACAGAAGTGTTATTCTATGAGCATTTAACTTGGCATATCTTTTAAAATATGTCTAAGTGTTTTACTTTATATATAAAATACAACATACAGCTAGTGTGTAGAGGGAATAAGATCATGTACAGCTAAAGAAATTACCCTTGATATTTGCTTTTCCATTAAAGAAGAATATATTCCATGAACAGAAGTGGATACTGCAAACCCTGTCACTGATGTTGCCTCCTGGGGAAGTCAGAAGGATTCAATCTCAATACCATAAAGATTCACACTTGAAATTCTAACACACTGAACAAAATGCTCTGTATCATAAAGCACATGCTCTTCCCTAGACTAAGTCCATATTAAAATTGAATCTCTAAATTTCAGCAAGAGGAAATATTAAGCCCAAAGATACGCATGCTTTGTTGCATGTTTAACAGCCTGAAATCACCCCTCCTCTCTCCTCAAGCACGGAGAAAAATAAAACAAATCCAAATGCCATCCTCTTGGCCTATCCTTATTACAACTGGAACTCCCCTTTTCAAAAGAAAGGCATTAAAGAAAGAAAAATGGAAGAATGGAAGACAGGAAGGATGAGAATAGGAAGGATGGAAAAGAGTATCAAATACTCCCCACACCACTGAGACAAGTTTTGGACAAAAACAAAACAAAGAAAACTAGACACTCTGTGTAACGTACATCCTATCTTGTCATTGAGATAATGGATATGAAATCCTCAAGATTAGCATAAAACAGGTATTTCTCCCCATTATATTACTACTTAGTTTTGAAAGCAGGAATACTTGCACACTTGCATTTGAAAATATCAAAAAGCAGCAAGGGTTCCATTATATCCCAGATCAATTTTTTTTCCTCCCCAAAATTTCACCTGCGGCTGTAATTTGTTGGTGCCTGTAAAATGAGCTGGAGCCCCTGCATCAGCCCAAGAGAGCAGGTGTATTAACAACACACAGGAAAGCATCGCGCTTGGCACCGCTACAGTCAGCTGCGACTGAGGCAGCCAAGGCAGAAACAGCAAAGAGACTTGACACCCGTTCGCTGCTTTGCTCCCCTCAGTGGTCTTTGCACATAGGGAACAAGACACCCCTCATTGTCACAGAATCATAGAATGGTTTGGGTTGGAAGGGACCTTAAAGATCATCTAGTTCCACCCCCCCTGCCATCGGCAGGGACACCTTCCACTAGACCAGGTTGCTCAAAGCCTCATCTAACCTGGCCTTGAACGCTTCCAGGGATGGGGCATCCACAACTTCTCTGGGCAGCCTGTTCCAGTGCCTCACCACCCTCATAGTGAAGAATTTCTTCCTTATATCTAATCTAAATTTACCCTCTTTCAGTTTAAAGCCATTACCCCTTGTCCTAGGTTTATACATTTATGTAGATCACAAAAAATCTTTGGGCATCTGAGATATCCCATTTCACATTTCAACTACTCTAAAAATTCATTCTAATGTTTAGTCACATGTGGCACAAAAATAAAATCCCTTTAAGAACCTTTTGCAAGGATTTCTTGTTTTTCTTTAAAGAAATTAAGAGGGTGCTGTCCTAAACGGCTTTGGATACACATCTCTGAGAAGCAGGGCCTGCAACATATCCTAGTAGACTATTATTTTGGAAGACAACTAAATATTTGAGAGATGTCAAAGGATGTTTCTAATGTGACGAATCTCAGGGAAGGAATGCTGTGAAGCACCTCAGAAATTAGGTGAAAATTCGAAAGAGGTGGCAGCATCTTTTCTTTTTCCCTTCCAGTCCAGTATTTTCAATAACTAGTAAATAAGTCCCCAGATGCACTAATGGCTGCCATCCAGGAAATGCATCTGCTGCGTTTATGAGATCTGCAGTTCATAAATAATTGCCAAATATAGAATTATTCACTTAAGTGCTATCAGAGGCTGGTTTTTAAGAAAAGAGAATATACCAGAATTACACTTATGAGGTAGATCAGTTTGATTTAGAATTCACGTGTGTGTGCGCCAGAGGTTACCTTTTGTGGAAAAGGACCATTTACAATTTTTGCTCCAACTCTCTGACTGGCAATTGAAGCTTTCTGAGCCAAACACACTGCCACTGGCCCTCTTGCCATCAGCACCCCCGTGTAGGTGTACCTGTGTGGGTACGCTTTAGGCTTCAGCTTATGAAAACCCTAACTCCATTTTGTCAATGATTTTTTACATCCTTGTGCTATATAACAAAGGAGCAGTTTCCAGGTTGTTCAAGTCAAATACCACATGCTGCCTTTCATGGCTCCAGACAGAAGGCTAAGGCTCCAGTAGCCCACAACGACCCTATTGAGAACCATCCACTGAGGTTAGTGCAAAAAACCCCACTGATTTCCAGAGGGACTGGTTCATACCTGAACTGATCCAGGAATTCACAGGTACAGTAAAGGTACAGCTGCTTGTATGCAGCTCACACATTTAAATAAGAAATAAATATTCCCAGTTATTATCAACTTCTATCAAGTATTAGATAATGCTGAACAAAAAATTCAGGCCAGAGGGGGAAAAAAATATACTGAAGCTACCTATGAAAAAGAATGACAGCTAAGAGAAAAAAATCTAAATGCTTCATAGTCGAGTACTCGGTCCCTGATTTCTACTTCCAAACTGAGTTCATATCAATACTTGCCATAAGTTGGTAATTTGCAGGGTGGGCGGTCTTCTGCAAATAAACCTGTGCTATCTTCACCTTTGATTGCCAACTGGTTGGACCTGAATAAACTCTGCGGTGAAAGCCATCTCACCTCTTTAGATGCTGCTGTGCTCCTAGCATGGCTCCCCACATTAACTCCACCATCGGTCTTAGGAACGCAAGAGTCTGCCAAGATAAAAAGCCATGCAGATATACTCATAGTATGCACTGCAGCCAGAAAGCTTGAGTGAAGGCTTTATGTGGACACGTTCAAGTTCTGGGCATACGGGCAATCCTAGGATAGCAGCACAAACACTGTGCAAATGCAGTCCCCATACATTTTTTTACTAAAGGGATGGTTGGGAAAGGAGCTGCAACAAATTCCCACACACATGTGAGCAGCTGACTCTTTGCAGAGGGCTGAGTATTTCCAAATGTCTTTGGCAGCCCAGACACCCACAACATGACATACATAAGAGCTTCCAGCTGTATCTGGCCTGTGAGCCACAAGTTTCTGGTCCCTTGTCAGGTACTAGGAAAAAGCAAAGCTCTTAAGCTTCCAGGCACTAAGATACAGAAAAACATTTAAACTCTGAGAGGCCAACAGGGGTCAGCCCTGCCTTAGCACGGAGGCAAAGATGAATGCAGTAACACACCACTTCCATCTCTACGGTCTGTGGCGCAACACAGTCAAAAGCCACACTTGGAAAATACACAAGGCTTGAATAATTAATGTTATAAAGCAACCACCGCCATGAAAAAGCAATGAAACATTTGGCAGCAGAAGCCTTCCAAAGGAAGTGTCTCAGCTCTCTGACATTAGTCCAAATTGATCTCAGCTCTGCAATTTTGTACCTGAAAGAAGCATGGAAAAGACCTGGCGGGCTCAGTTCACTTCTCATATGCCCACATGCATTCAGAAATAGTACCAAGTTCCTTGCTTGCATATCACATCTAGTGGCTTCAGCGCTGCCTGGACATGGCAACTGTAGTACTTGCTGTCCCCAAAGGGATCGCCCTTCCAGGATAGGCTTGGTATGAATAAATCAAAATGGCACCTTCAACAGTTGTGAACCTTACTTGCAGGGTGTTTGTCTACAGGACAGCAGTTTTTACTAAACTAGATCATATCATAAGAAAAGGAAAACAAGAAAATCCTTCTGCAAGGAAGACTTTATGTAGAGTTAATGATGTGTCTAATACCGCCCTCAGCCATATAGGACTATATGCAAGGCACAAAAGCATAAGAGAAGCTCAGCCACTAAACCTAACACTGCAAACAGCTGGATATACAAATAGACAAGAGGTGACTGTGCTTGGCTTGGATGTCTCTATTGCTGTGATAATTTCAATGATGAAACAGAGCAAATGCTTCAGATACAGCAACGTGCCTCAAATAGGCACGCACAGCTCCCACTGATTGCAGTAGGAGCTGCACGGGCATGCTAGAGAGCGGAGAAAGTAGCTCTTTGTGTTGTATCAAACACTGGAGCATCCACCAGATGATCTACTTTTTAGTCACACTTTATCTCATGATCAGCTGGGCTAGGATACTGAACACATTGTCAATTGTTCAATGATGGAAAAATAAAGCTGCAGGCTGCAGTTGATGTTTACCAAGGTGTTGATGAGCTATTCATTTTATCAGGGCAGAAAGCACTGCAGAAGACATGCTGGAAAATGTAATCAAATGTTGAAAAATATTTAATACTGTTTTTATGTTATTATGGCTGGGGGGTTTTTTTTGTTTTTTTTTTTTTAATAAATATACAGCATACCCAGTAGCTTAAGTGTGTGAACATATGTGAATACATGTAAACTCATAGAAATTATAATTTTTATTTGTGCATAAAAAACATTTACTGTTTTAAAAAACTGGCTAATGCTAACCCTCAAACGGACTATAAATGTTATGGTTTGCCTCAGATTTCCTGCGCTTACTGAAACATTGAGAACTGAATATTGCAGGTTTATTCCATACGCTACAATAACATTAAAGAGAAAGGTGAAACTCAATCCCGTAAAGAAAAGTTCTACTAATTCAGTTTAAAAAACAAACAAACAAACAAACAACAAACAGCCACTGTACTGGTGATGGTGCTGAATTCCACAGCAGTTCTGCAGCCAAAATGGTCTCCCAAGATCTGCTACTTATTCCTACCTTCTGCTCAGTCTCCTGAGAAGCCACAGGCAGCAAACACCACATTATCCATACAAGGACTTCAGTACAACGTAACAATTTCAAACCTTCCACTTTCATTCTCAAATGAATACATTAACAAACAAACCAACGCAAATCTAGAAATCATTCTCTCATATAATTACCGAGAAGACCCCAGTCCCGATCAGGAGCAGGGCAGAAAAGCTTCTAGATTCATTTCTGTCACTTTCATTTTCAGTTTTCTGAAGTCTTTAGGAGTTTATATTTGCTCACCCACAAAAATGTCTCTGATTTTACTGCTTCACTATATATACACTCAAAAGTTTCCATTTGAAGGTTGCTTCCTTATGATACTGCAAGAAAACCCAACCCAGCCTACACAATTTTCTTCTTTGAGGAACCCAGGAATCACTTGTTCCTTTGGAAAAAAGTTAATGTTCAGTCTCAAAAGAAGATGCAACTGGAATGAAATGCATTGATTCTTTTTCATACAGAGAGCAGTCTCTGCAAGCAACTAATATACTCTTTATATAAGCAAAATAAAGTTATATAGTTGCAAATAAATCACACATTCCAACTGATTCTAAATAATGACAAGAAATCTTTGCATTTGGCTATTCTGATTCTTCTTTGTCGTGTGAATGCTTGCTGGTAGGCTTACATGGAAAGCTCTTAATTCTTTCTCTTTGAAACATTAAATGGGATAAACCTGCTTGCTAGGGTCTGTTTCTTTGAGGTTTTGTACATAGTGGCACCATTTACATCTGAATCAAAAGAGGTGAGAGACTAACCATTAGCAGAGCAGAATCTTGTAACACTCCTTTCAAACACAAACAGGTAACTAACCACACAAAGCACAACGTAAAAAGAAATCAAGTCTAAACTCTCCTCTCCCTTAATAAAAATGACCCGAGGTAGGGGGGGATTTTTAAGCCACTGCTCATGGTTATTTCTTTTCTTGTATCACAGTTAAGAAACCACAGTCCCTCCTTCTGAATGTATTTTCAGACACGTTCAAATCTCCGCTTATGTTAAAACATCATTAAAAGAGAATAGCATTATTGTACCTGTCAATTTGACACAGCAGAGCATTTTCCTGCACTTGGCAAGTCATTCCTAGAGGACTTGTTCAACATATGGCCAAATGTTACACAGAAAGTAAACCAACATATGTTCAGCATGATGGAGGAAAGCAGAAAGTATTGGCAAAAGTCAGTCTCTGGTAGCATTCATTTTGTTTTCCACAAAGGACCAAGTCCAAAGATTCTACGTCATTGTCTTCAGCCCTATTGCATTTATCTGTAACGCTGGGAGAATAGTTACACCTACAGAGTTTGTAGCTTTCTCATAAGCTTAAAACTCCTGATTCGTAGGCATTCACCGTATAGTAAGTCAACACACGTAACACACCTGCCGTTGCTTCAGTATATCATTTGTACCTTAGCAAACTCTTTTAATGTTACTGATGCTGTGGATCATGCTTCATGCGTAGCAAAAGCATACCATTGTGAAAGCTTTAGCAACCAGCTTTTTTCAGTTTCTTCTTAAGAGAAAATTAAAATATTTTAATGTTAAAGTTCAGAGATTTAACAGCAACATAGCTTTTAGGGTCAGATTTTCAAAACTCATACTTTTTTGCTTTTTCACAGTCACTTCTGGGACCAAAATTGCAATCAAGTTTGTGGAAACAAAGATAACTGGGCCTCAAAGTTCTGACACCTGCATAATCCACCACAGCACAGAAACAAGAGAACAGCAGTGAACCCTAAAGCTAAAAGCAAATCACTGCCAAACCGTAAAGTTCTGGGAATTGGGCTCAGTAATGTTTTCCTTCTGTTTCCTTATAATTGCAGGAAAAGATAAGCCAGGTGACAGGCTGGGGACAAAAGGAGCTTTTGCAGTTGGATGTTTCCTACCAGCACAGGTAGTAATTTGAGTTTCTAATGGCAATGGGGAAAAAGCAGAGCCTGAATTGAGTCTACGGAGGTTTCACTCATGCTTCTAATCAAACTGAAGCCACATTGATCACTCACATAAACAGTTACAATGGGAAAAAAAGATGGTTCTTTCTTCCAGGATTTTATCTGTTACCATCAGTAAAACAACTGAGTGCATGCCAGGCACCATTTTTTAATTGGCAAATATTGTCCTGTTAGTGAGTGAGGTTATTGAGAAACTGGATATGTTGTAGAGATGACAACTTAGTAACAAAAAACCCCACCGCACCCATAGGCTAAACAAAGACACTGAGAACGTGTTTTGAAAATGTATTCTTTTTACCTTACACTTTTACAACTGGAACTACAAAGGGCTACAGTGCAATCTGCGATCCACCTAAGCGTTAGAGGCTGGAAGATGGTTCTGCTTCTATTCAACAGAAAGAACCAAGCCATAAAAATGCCGAGGGTGCATTTTAATCTTAAAGTTAAGCTGCGAGCCAAAAAAAAGGGTGCTCATGCATACTTCTTTGCTTCTCCCACCTGCCTCTGATTCCCACCAGGCCAGCACTGCTGTGCCCCCAAACCACTGGTGTCCCTCCAAAGGTGAGTTGAACAACTGCAATACTAACATGCAAATGCTGGGGGTGGTGAGATGGAGGAAAAAGAGGAGTTAAGCCCTGCAGCTTTCAGTGACAAGTGGCTCAATGAATCTAAACAGACTGTAGTCCAAGAAACACCAGGCCATACTCCAAGATCACACTGAGACTACAACTAGGTCTCAGACTTCTTTTCATCCATCTTAATGCCCTGTTGCTTCTCCAGAGTCATCAACATGTTGTAGCTCACAGTATGGTTACAGATATTCTCTGAAAGCCAGAAGAGAGATGAGCCGGTTTGTTGTAAATAGATCTATATTCCCATTTTTTAGCACATGATATTCAGTTCCTCGATAATCAATGCCACCAGTTATTAAGCAATTGCATGCTGGCTGAGGAACGAATGTTACAGGTTTTCTTCAGCTGTACTGACCAACGCTTTCTTGGTTTGGTCTCCAGACATCCACTCTCTATTTGGAAAGGCTTCTCACAAAAAGCAAAACATATCAACCCACGATTCTTATTGATTTTATCCTGGAAAAGAATGGAAAAGCCAACATGTCCTCTGCAAGCATTTTACTTCAACTACTGACTATGCTGTTTATCCCTTAGAATTAAAAATTTGCATCTGAAGGAAGATACTTCAGCTGATTCAGGAGATGTAGTTCAGTTGTAAAACCTTGCATGTTACTTTGGCTGGTAGAAGTCAAAGAGCATATTCTCAACTTCATGCAGAACTGGATCAAGGACAGTCACATCAGCTTTGAGCAGTCTAGTGTGTCCACGGTGAACAATCCAAAGCCCTGAAGAGAGAGTTGTTTAGATCCCGGAAGCAGAACGTATGCATTAGGACAGCAGTGTCCTAATTATAGCAGTACAGGGCTATGGGAAAGCTGCTCTAACCAGCTTGTAAGGAGCAATGGTCTGATAAAACTATATTGTTTCTGGAGCTGCCTCATGAAGAGCCAGCAGAAGGCCCTCTGCCTAGTGAGCAGTGTGTAACAGACGTTTCTAAAGGAGAAGGAATCTTCGTCTATGAAGATTTCCATTTTAATCCCATTGAAACAGCAAATCCCAATTCCCTGCAGGGTTGGACCCTTGCCTTTGCTTACACGGACTCCAGCCACCAACTAGAACAAGCCTTACCTTCTTGAACATTAAACTTTCAAATCTTACGGCTTTCAAACTCCCTGATACTGTGAGACAGAAGAACAAAAACCTCACTCTCTCTCATACCAAAGATAGCAAATCCTTTCTAATAGCAAGTTGTCGCATCTACAACCGCTGTTAAGAAACTGTAGCTCCGCTCAAGGCAGGGCAGCCAACAGAGCCAAGTGGCTATAAAACTAAACAGGCAGGAGGGGATATTCCAGACCTAGGGAGCTACTCTCTTCCTCGGGGCTCACTCCATGGAAAGCTGAAGGCACAAAGAAGGATAAAGCCTGCTACCGACTGTACGCATTACTCTTGCACTCCCCTGCACCTTCACCCAAAACCTGTTACATTTTCTCCCATTCACTTGAACACAGTGAACAAAACACCACTACCTCTCCACAGGCAGAGCATCATGACCTCCAGCCAGGCTCCTGAGGTCTTCCCTTCATGACGTCCAGCTGGGGACTGTGCTCTGTGACCTTCACACAGGAACACGGTCCCCCAGGGGTGCTTTGGCCTGTTTGCTAGCCTTTGGTCAAAGCCACTGCATTTACAGTCCTATAAATGCTGAATGCCTATGCAAGGTACAGATAGATTTCACAGATTCCACATTTACCTTGCAAAGAGGAGAGAGGCCAAAGCCTTTAGTACCTAATAATTTAAAAAACGCTCTCAGATTCTTAGTTAAAAGTATTTTTATGTAAAGACAAGCATAGTTTCATAATTTGTATCTCAGGCTATCAGTATTAGGGCACAGATAATGGGATAAATCATGGTTTGAAATGGAACATACTAAGAGCACAAGACACTTAATAATTGAACAAGTCCTACCAGAAAATCTGTGGATTTATCTGCCTAACTTTTATTTATTTCCATTTGTACCTGGGCACTACTCAAAGCAGTTAGTAATGAAAGATAAGAATGCCCAAGAATCAGATAATGATCCCACAAACAAAATTATTATACCAATATTTAATGTCATGAACATGAATAACCTTGGAATTCTGAGGATTTTGCTAAAAACCCTCCAAACCAATTATTTATTGCTTAGCAGTTAGGGCACATAGTCCCTATCAGCGTAGAATGCTACTGGCAGAGAACACTTGATAAGCATGCTAGGAATATTAAAAGTACCATTTGAACATATCTTTGTGTAATTCAAACAAACCATCTCTCCACTTACAGTGTTATATCTGATGGAGTTGTTCCTACTTCACGAACAACTTTTTATCTTTTCAAAATGAATTATTCAGACATAATGGTCTCTGACTGAAGAGCTGTTCTATGAGTTACTGCTTAAGCATCTCTCAAGTATAATATTTTGAGAAACACAAATACACACACAGAGTACACGTGTAAAACTCCACCTCTCCTTATGCAATGGAAATTTTACATGCTTGCTTTCTGCAAATGAAATTTCCTAGTTTCAACTGCATTGCCCTTGAGGGTATCAAGTAATGTGATAAAATAATGAAAAGGTTTCTGCCGTTACAATGAAGATCAGTATACAGTGGACCATTTCTTTTGTCTCACTTTTCAGGATGATCAGAGCATTGAGGCGATAAGAGGGAAGCTAGTGCTTTTATGTGATGCAAAATCATCAAGCTGTATGTCCAGTCATTGCCTGGTGCTGCACTGCAGCTTCTGAAACAAATCCTCGCCTGTCCCCAATGACATTAGGAGAGCTCAGGGCCTGTTTCTATTTTAAAATGACAGAAGCATTTTCCCTTTAAGGTTGAAAATATTCTTGATCACAGTATCTGACATTATTGTTTTGAAAGAATCATCATAATTTATAATGGTATTCATTTATTAAACATATACTTGTGGAAGCTAAATAAAGTGACAGGAAAAAAGTGTAAATAGTATGCATGGAGCCCACTGTGAATGCAGATGGAATTTCTACGGTTCACCTGACGCTTGTCTGATTTAATGAAGACAGTAAATTGCACAGCACAGTAACTGCATTGCACGCTGCATACACCACCGTGCAGCCACAGCTACTGGGGACAGATATTCCCTTTCTTCCAGCTTTACAATATTCTCTCTGATTTAATCACCACATGGGATACTGGAGAATAGTCTCCAGGATATGGGAAAAAGTCTGTAACGTAAGCAGACTAGCTAAACGGATAAGAGGAAAATTACGAGGAAAAATTCTTATTTTCCTCACCCCTACCCTCCACACACACAGAAGTTGAAGAATAGATGAATTCTTTGTCTGGTTGCCATGAAAACTAAGAGATGTAGCCTTACCTCAGAGGAAATGATGTTATGCTCACACAATGAATAAGAAATGAGAGCTGCATGGTCCTACCTCAGCAACACAAAGCTGAGTCCAAAGAGAGTCTTTCTAAAACCCAGGCATGTGTGGATTCTAATCAGCTCTGTTTATAACGTATGATCATAGTTAATTGTTCATTAATTCCACCATATCATTTGTTCAGAGATTATACCCTCCACATAATGAATGTTTTGGGGTACTCTCCAGCAGAGGAAATTAAAATAGATAATAGCTGTGATTTTAAATAGTCGTCTTAGCAATCCTAGGTTTGAATCCATTGACCTAAACTACTTTTTAAAAGGTTTCAGAACATCAAAAAATTGTCTGTTCTCTCGAAAAAGGAAACGCACATGTGTAAATCAACATGCCTACAGAATTGATCCATTTCTCTCTAGCACTGGGCCTCACCCTGACAGCCACCTCCATACAAAGCCTTCCCCTGCAGGATGTGGGAAGCTGGAGGGCCTTGAACCTCCAGGTGCATAATTCACCCCCAGTTCAGCAGGCAGCCAGCTTTTAGTTACTTGCAATTAGTATTAATACCACTGCAAACATTGAATGGAATGGAGTCACTAAGAGAGCAGACAGCATGAAATGCCTGTGTTAATGATAATGGAGTTCACGTTTCACTCCTGGATTTAGGAAAACACTTTAGTAAATTAACTTACTGCACTTTACAAGATGAGACACACTTGTGCAATGTCACAAAGAACATGCTCATCTGAATAACACCAATACTTAACTATTTTACTGCTTATTTGAGTCTCCAGAATCACGGATGTGTCAAGAATGACAGTACATGCTTAACTGCCATGACCATGGGCTCGTATTTCATTTCAGTTGCAGTCTTAGGGTAAGTTGATCCTTAATAGTTTTCACAAGACTGAATTGGCTATAGGATCATGATGTATTTGGAGGGCTGTCACAAAGAGAGCAGTGTTAGTGAGTGAATTGGCTCCGTTTGCTCACATCAACAAAAAAAATCTGGGAAAAAACCACCAGATTACACAGAAATTATTTTAGGAATCCCTTGCTGAATATAAATGACACATTGTAATCAGAATTTTCAGCTTTCTAAAACACTTGCAAAGACATTTCAAAACAAAAAAAATTTAAAATAAAATCCTTTGGTTCAACGTGCCAAAACAAAGATTTCAAGTGACTGAATTTTTTTCATTTTCAAAATTTAAATCAG